>NC_090266.1:943708195-944010614 GCF_040414725.1 Anabrus simplex | reverse complement strand
CGTATTAAGTAATTACTAGGGAACATTGCGGGAATGTGGTTGTTGTCATGATATATTATTCCAGCAGATCCAACTTCGTCGACCGAGAAGGCTGAGCGTTATGGAGTCGTGCATCTGTAGGCTTGAATTCGGGAGATAGCGGGATCGAAACCCACCGTCGGCAGACCTAAATATGTTTTTTTGTGGTTTCCCTCTTAGCAAACGCTATGGTTGCACCTTAATTAAGGCTTTGGCTGGTTCCTTTCAATCCTATCGTCGCCGAAACCCTTCCTAAGTTATTGTGACGTTAAACCACTAGAAAAGAAATGAAAGTTGTCGCTTTATTACTTTATAAATTGAAGATGGCATTAGTTCGAAAATCCAAATAACCGGTTATCGCAGAACAGACTTCAGTAACGGTTTACACTGTAACGTGACGGCTGATGAAATAAACACACAAACGGTAGCGTTCAACTCTACGACTAAGTTTTATTTACCTACTAGTACTTACGCAATAACCGGCTCACACTAACTCCGCAACTTTTATCTGCTCAACACCCGAACTCCGCAACTTATCCAAAACTGCCCTTACCGCCAGTACACGAACTCCGCAACTCGCAGCAGACCTGTGATTTTCTCTTGGCCACTTCCCGCAAGACAACAGTAAGCCATATAATAACGAGCTTCAATTACAATACTGTTCTTCAGAAGATATTTTTAAGTTAATGATAACGTTTCAACTTTGTACGAAACATTTCAAAAAGTGCAATCTGTCCATTTCACCATTCTGCCATTGCATAATTTGATTCTGGCTGTCGTTCTTTGGTTTTCTTGTCAGTTTTTGGTACGGCACAAAAACCGAATGTAAGAGTCTGTTTGTACTCTTCTCAAGTTGGATCATGAGTGTGATTTCCCACGCGCCTAGACAAAACATGATCACTCCCCAGTGTTAAAAGTTTGCATTAAAATTCTCCTTAGAGCATCTTCAACCTTGATCAACAGTATATTTCACTTTTCTATAATATCTTAATGTAAAGTTTGTATAAAGTACGAGTGTCTGACCCATTTCACTATATATTAATTTTACACTGTTCTCCACCTTCAGTATTACTATCCTGCACGTCAAACAGCACTTCTCAGTACTTTACTTTTTCGGCGCTAGATTCACCACTACTATAACTTTTCTGCGGGCCAGGTTCAAGCTAGCTGGACGCAACTCTTTTTCTTCCAGAAGGGCAAGTTCTGGTAGGGAAATTAGTGGACACTTCCGCGACCTATGCTGAATTGCAGAGTTCGTGTCCGTCCACACTAACAGACACTCTAGTTCACAGTTTGACTCTCAATCACTAACACGTGGACAGAATCACACTAGTTACACAGTTAAACACTACACAGTTTCTTATATCGCGCGTAGTGCACTGTCCGTGGCAATAATCCACCGTCACCCATTGGTCAGTCACACATTCCAACAGTCTTCATTCGATGTCTCTCGCTGGCCTCCGTCAAACTCCACACTGACCATTCACTTCACGGCAGACACTCAACTGGAGCACAACTTCACGACTTTTTTTGCTATTTGTTTTACGTCGCATCGACACAGATAGGTCTTATGGCGACGATAGGAAAGGCCTGAGAATGGGAAGGAAGCGGCCGTGGCCTCAATTAAGGTACAGCGCCAGCATTTTCCTGGTGTGAAAATGGGAAACCACGGAAAACCATCTTCAGGGTTGCCGACAGTGGGGTTCAAACCCACTATCTTCCGGATGCAAGCTGACAGCTGCGCGCCCCTAACCGCACGGGCAACTCGCCCGGTAACTTCACTACTCGATGACTGAACACACTTCACAGCAGTCCATCTAATGACCGCCTCTCAGCACCCCAACACTGACAAAGAACACTCCCTGACGTTACTGTACGTACGGCAGTATACACACACACACACACACACACACACACACACACACACACACACACACACACACACACACACACACACACACACACACACACACACACACACACACACACACACACACACACACACACGGCAGTACACACCCAGTAATCCACGCCAGTACTCAATAATTCACGGCAGTATACACACAGTACTTAGTACTCCATGGCAGTACACACACATAGTACTCTGTACTCCAAGGCGGTACACACACTCAATACTCCACGCCAGTACTCAAACAGTACTCAATATTCCACGGCACTCCACGATAGTCAACACAACATTCACTCGTCTGTACTCGTGGCAGTGAACTCCACAACAGCACTGACTGTGACTGTTTTTTTTTTTTTTTTTTTCGGGGGGGCCCCCGAAGCCCGCTCCCCCCCGCGTGACCAACGACTCAATCTACATGGCCTCCGACATGCTATTATTTCTAAGAAGAAGAAAGAGATAGCAGGGAGGAGTGGGAAGTGATACAAGGAGTATCTGCCGGTTTCCGAGTCAGACTCGCTACCACGGCAAAGTTTGTATTGGTTGGATAGTGTTAAGGTATGGTATTGAAGGGTCAGGGAAAAACCACATAGGCAGAAAGAAGAAAGAGCCTACATGTAAAACCTGACATCTTTTGATAGCACATGCAAGGATGTGGGCTGGAAAAAGACCAGAGGTTGTGTTAGTTAGGAACAGGTAACATGCACAAAACATAAACCCATTCCTCGCCATTCCATCGCCTGGGGATCAGTCCGTCTGGGCACTGCTGGGACTAGCGCGGTCCTTGCCGGCTGCGGAGCCATGCGTCAAGTACCACTAGGGCCCGTCGCACGGCTCCACCTCCTTGGGGTACCTCGTACCCAGTCTCCGATCCCGGAGAATGAGGCCAAGCCCGCCGAGGCGGGGGCCTCCTGGAATGGGGTGGGTCATGGCGCCGGGCCTCCTTCCTCTCTGCCCGCGCCATGGCCCTGTAGACTGGGCAACTGCGGTGGGAGGCCGGGTGGCCCCCCGCGCAATTGGCGCACACCGGCGCCTCCTTAAGTGTTGCGCGACTGGCTGCTTGTCCGCCTTATATGGGTCAGACCTAACAGTGAAGAATAACCCAGAAGGTGGATTACCTGGAACGTGCTTTGTCATTTCTGGGCTAAGCACCAAGATGTTAACAGGGGAACGACCTTTCACTCTTCGCTTCGTCCTTCCTAAGTAGTAGGACGCATGACGAGGGGCGGGGGAGCCAATAATCTAGCGGTGACGTCACTCGCGGTCGGGGCCAGACTAACTTGCTCCTCTCACTTCGAAACAGCATGGTAGCAATCCCGCGACAAGAATATAGATTAGCGTTGATGACCTTGATGTTAGTTATATTTATTCCGCATCATCACTTACTCGTGTAATAGATTTCTGGAGTCCCTGTTACAGAAATGTAAGGTCACGTTTGATATAAATGTATATGCTGGCAGCAGTGTATTCATTTCCAGAACTACAAACAACCACTGGTAAAGCGACTCTCATAGAACTTGACTCAAGTATAATTTTAAAAACGATACCGGTACTTCAGAGGCAAACCATAAACCAGTTTATACTAACGGTTTTGGACGAGAGGAAATTTTAGGTGTTTAGGAATAGGCATGGGCCTTGACGCGCCAAAATGATTGCTGCCCAGAAAGATGGCTCCTAGGTACTCGTAGGTACGTGGTCAGCGCGATGACATCCTCATCGGTATTGTTTGGCTATCACGAACGGGTCCGCTGTTTCTCGTATCAGACGGATCCTCAATTGTTCTCACGAGGTAGGGTGAATCCCGATCTAGTCCTCAGCTCAAAATTAAAATCCCTGGTCTGGTCGGTAATCAACCCAAGACCTCTTTGTGCGAGGAACGCATACTATCCCTACACCATGGAACTGGCGGCTATACCTACCTAACCTAATGAATTCATTCATTCATATATACAGTTGATATTGGTAGTGTGTTAGGGCGCACTATTAAAAAATTAAACAATACAACAACAGCTAATAATAATAGTTAAGAAAGCATTTCTGAAACTAACCCTAATATATAATTATAGTTTAAGTAGAGCAAAATCTGACCACTTACAAAACATTAAAATTAACCCTAATACGTAATTATAATCGAAATACAATAATGTTTGATCATCGCAATAGCTCAGAAACTAATTCTAATACATAACTATGATCTAAGTACAAGAAAAAAAATGACCATTCACTAGCACACATTCATACCTCAGTCATTTCACAAGTCAGTTTGATGAATCAAGAAGTACCTTAAATTTTAATAGAAATCACTTTACTAATGTTGAGCGGGAGGGAATTCCGCGACCTGGCAGCGGAGATTGCGAAAGAGCGTTTGTAGATAGTAATGCAGTGTAAAGGTATAATAAGAGATGAATCGGATGGTGTACTCTGGTGATGATTTGATGAGAGGAAATCATAGAAATTATAGACATTATAGAGTAATAAATAAGTTACAAGATAATGCGCAACTGCAAAATGACCTCGATAATGTTGTGAGATGGACAGCAGGCAATGGTATGATGATAAACTGGGTTAAAAGTCAGGTTGTGAGTTTCACAAATAGGAAAAGTCCGCTCAGTTTTAATTATTGCGTTGATGAGGAGAAAGTTCCTTTTGGGAATCATTGTAAGTACCTAGGTGTTAATATAAGGTAAGATCCTCATTAGGGTAATCACATAAATGGGATTTTAAATAAAGGGTACAGATCTCTGCACATGGTTGTGAGGGTGTTTAGGGTTATAGTAAGGTTGTAAAGGAGAGAGCACATAGGTCTGTGGTAAGACCCCAACTAGAGTATGGTTCCAGTGTATGGGACCCTCATCAGGATTACTTTATTCAAGAACTGGAAAACATCCAAAGAAAAGCAGCTCGGTTTGTTCTGTGTGATTTCCGACAAAAGAGTAGCGTTACAAAAATGTTGCAAAGTTTGGGCTGGGAAGACTTGTAAGAAAGGAGACAAACTGCTAGACTAAGAGATATGTTCCGAGCTGTCAGTGGAGAGATGGCGTGGAATGACATTAGTAGACGAATAAGTTTTAGCGGTGTCTTTTAAGGTAGGAAAGAACACAATATGAAGATAAAGTTTGAATTCAAGAGGACAAATTGGAGCAAATATTCGTTTATAGGAAGGGGGGTTAGGGTTTGGAATATCTTTCCAAGGGAGATGTTCAATAAATTTCTAATTTCTTTGCAGTCATTTAAGAAAAGGCTAGTGCAGTTTACGACGGTCTTGCACTCTAAGCCTTGACACTTCCCAATTATAAGGTGTTATGTGATTATTATGTCGTAGGTTAAAAATAAATCTATTGCTGCTATTTAAAGCCCGGTCTAGTTTCTTATTACTGCCTTGATTTATGTCCATCAATAGTGCCCCAGTAGTTACGGTTAGGTAAGAAGAGGGAGCAAAAATGTTGTATTTTAAGGCATATGTGGAAAATTGTTGAGTAGCACTTCAATGGATAGAGGGATTTGCGAATTTATTTACAGGTGCTGGTTACGTGTTCAGTCCAATTTAACGTTTCATTCATTATAACACCTAAGTTAGTCACTGATATGCAGTAGTCTTGGTTTGCTTGTACGATGATCGACATTGGGACTTTTACCCACTTTTCGTTTCAGTTGTGTTATCTAAGACTGAGTGCACCTATTGCAAGGCCGTTTAACCAGTCATAGATTACAATACCTGTTGAATTAGATATCGAACCCTCACCAACCGGGTGGGTAATTCATGTTATGATAGTCTCTTCCTGTAGCTAATGTAAGAAAATTATCCAAGCATCTGAATGATCGGATAAAATCCCCATCATATTTCTTCAAGTTCGCTAAAATTTGCTTCCCTTTCCTGTTATCGTCCCTTACGAGGGAATGGTGAACTTTATCATTATACAAAACTACCCCAGTACTTACAGTAATAACCAAAGCTCACATGAAAAAAATTCAGCTGATTGACACTGGATGTTGCTGAAAATAATAATTAATACAACAGTTTTTTAGCTGGGCTTAGTGTCTGATGTGAGAACACTCCTTGAAAATAGGAGCTGAGGGATTGATCAAGCAAAGTATTGCCTGAAGTGAAGGGCATGTGAGGATAGCATTTACCTGACAAAAGTTATCCGAGTGTTGCATACCTATTTGTCGGCAACAATTCTGGTCTGTTAGAATACTGAACGACTCTTATTTTGTGTAATTTTTCAGAATTTACAATCTTCCTTTTAAACATTGTTCGAATACCATTTATGAAAACCGTCTCAAATTTAAATCTCCCATCATTAAACACCTTAGGGAAGAAATCCGCACCAGTAAAAAGTGAAAGTAGCAAAAATTATGCACAGGAATAAGCGAAACAGCAAAGAAAACACTCGGCAGGCTAAGAGAAATATGGTGGAATGAAGAATGTGAGGAAGCTCTCAGGGAGAGATACGAGAAATGGAGAAAATGGAAATGCTCCGTAAAAATGGAACACATAGAACAATTCAGGCAACAGAGGAAAGAAACATCCACCAAAGAACTAAACGAAAATGCTCATCTGAAAACAAAACTCCAAACCGACTTTGTAAAGAACAACAGCAGAGATTTCTATCGGACTTAAAGAAACAAACTCAAAAAATATCAAGCGCCAAGTGCGATCTTTAGAAGTAACCAGACAAGATCGAACTGAACAGTCAAAATACTTGCAATATACTGTATTAGCCAGATACTTCCAAAATCTCATGAACTGTCCACCTCAAACTTCCAAACTAGAAATTCCGGACAGGCCAGAGAACCCAGAGAATGAGGAATCGTCCACAAAGAAATCAAAGGAATAATACACTGAAGAAACTGGAAATTGCAACACCCAGAAAGAGTGGTGCTACATTGCTGCAATTGAACATGTAGGACGAGTGTTCGGTTGTGATTCGATGATTACACTGTCAGGTCCATCTGACCGCAAGTTTGGACAACAATCAATACAGGATGTGCCCACCACGAGCTGTAATACATTGATGAATTCGTCGATGCATGGAGTCAATAGGGCCCTAGATCACTTCCTGAGGAATTGTGGCTCATGCTTGCTGCACTGCACGGGTCAGTTGTTCCAGAGTTGTGGGTGGCTGAGGACGGTTGGCCAGTTGTCGACCCATCATGTCCCACACATGCTCAATAGGACTGAGATCCGGGGATCTGGCGGGCCATTCTAAGGTTGTGATGTCGTGGAGAGCTTCTCTAGAGATGCGTGCAGTGTGAACCTGGGCATTGTCCTGCTGAAACATCCCATTAGCAATGTTCGCCATCATGGGGACAACCACTGGATTGAGTACCCTATCAACGTACTGTCGAGCAGTCATAGTGCCCGCAACAAGCACTAATTGTGATTTCAGATTAAAGGCAATAGCTCCCCAGACCATAATGCTTGGTGTTGGCCCTGTGTGCCTCGCGAAAATAAGATCTGGGCGGGCCCTCTCCCCGGAACGTCGGCGCACACGATTTCGGCGATCACTGCGGGCAAGACAGAAGCGCGATTCATCACCAAAGACGACTCTATGCCATTCGTCGACCCACGTCGATCTTTCTCGACACCAGGCCAGCCTTACACGTCGCTGTTGTGGGGTCAATAGAACACCTTCTCCAGGGACACGGGCTCGTAAGCCAGCTGCACGCAGGCGAGTACACACTGTTTGTTGTGTTACGTGGGGTGCAACAGCTGCTCGAATTTGCGCTGCTGTTGCATGGGGTTCCATCCGGGCAATCCGAATGATGCAGCAATCCTCTCTCACAGTTGTCTGTCGCGCTGGGCCTGTGCCAGGTCTACGAGTGTTTGTACCTTCATTTCACCATTGCTGCCATACAGGTTGTACCGTAGATGCCTGTCGGCCAATACGTGCAGCGACAGTCCTTAGCGATAATCCAGCCTCACACAGCCCAATTATCCGAGCCCTCTCAAACAGCGACAGTTGTTGATAGCGTGCTCTTCTCTATCGTCGAGGCATGTTTGACGGGGAACACTTCACTGCACAGACAGCAAGTCAACTACGCTACACCAGAGTCCGCGTACTGGAGTTGATTCCTCCGCGACCAATCACGTGGGGAGACCTGTAGCAACAATCCAATGATTCTGAAACTTTGATCGTTTACATACCTACATGGCATCGTTCCATATTTTGAAAATTAACACAAACGACCAATGCCTTCATGGTGTTGCAATTTCCATTTTCTTAAATGTAAAAACAACAGCAACAAGGTGTATTCATAAGTTTCGATAATGGCGGAAAAGTTGAGATGTGCACCGCCGACAATTAGATGATCTTTACGGAATCACCAGGGAAATCTGCGAAAGTCCACAAATAATGGAAAACAGCACTGATCCTTTCACTACATAAAGAAGGAGACATATACGATTTCAGCAACTACAGAGGCGTGTCACCCCCGATCGCGTATAAAATACCAAGGAGGGTTTAAGGAAGTCCGTTCCTGTATAGAACAAATCTTCAAGTTGAATTCACTGCTCCGCCACAGTTGTTTCATCTGGGCTAAAAACAAGTAGAGACCCACTTCTCTAGCCGAACGTTCTAGGTCACCACTACCAGTTGACGAAGCTGCAGCCTTCGGAAATCCAAGGATTCAACCCCGGCACTGACAGAAACTATCCTTAATATAATTTCCCCTTACTATTCCAAATTATTGCGAGAAGAATAAAGTTATAGTAGCCTAAGCAATGTCAGTTGCGGTTAGTGGAGTTTTGAAAACGAGAAAAAATCTAGAGCTGGCGTTGGCGTGTAAAATAATCGACATGAGCATATTATGCTTTCACTCTATAATTTTTTTTGACGTATTAATTAATCTATCTACATAGTGTTCACGTTCCGCTTCTGAAATCGCTGGCTGTAAACCCACTCATCTACAGTGTAGCTACGCGTTTACGGGAACAGAAAGTCGAAACTAACGCGCAAATCTTCCAGGTGGCGTCGCCTCAAAATTCAGCAGCCAAGGGCATACGATATTATTATCACTCTGAACGAAAAAATTGTGTGTTGTCCGCTCTTTAACTGTCGATGTTCTTCATGCACTTCACCTGCAATGGGCAAGAAATATGTTTTCACTTCACATTATTAAGCTAGTTACGTGTTGACCTTCAATAACTAAGCAACTGTCTGATCAATGCTTAGGAGCCATATTTTCCACTCATAGATTCTAGACTTCGAGGATGAAAGGTTGTATCACCCATAGAGATTTACATTTTGTGTAGTGAATGTTTCGACTTTTTATCGTACACAATATATAGGAAACATGAATTACAAGACAGCACCTCATATTTGAAAGATCTTACATTCATCCTCTTCTGCTTTGCTTAAAACCACCAAATCCAAATATTCACCGTCGAAGCAGGAAACATGACTCCTGACCTAATATCTCAAGCAAAGTGATGGTAAGCCAATTACCAGATGCCATAGTGTCTGTGACTACAATATGTGTTGATAGATAGGGTGAGTAGGTTAGTCCCGTAAATTACCATAAAATTACTTTTACATTTAATCATTGACATTAATGACTAAGTACACACTTCTCCTCAGTTTATCTCTGAAAAATGGGGACTTGAATGCCTTGGTTTAGTACCTCAAAATACAACAGCAAACACAAGAAAACCGAAGGCAAACTTTCTGGTTTCTTGAATACCAATGAATGCCCATTTTGTTTTACTCGTAATTATCAAAAATAAAACCAAGTTATAAGGCTTCAATTTTCTTACATCTATATTTTAAAATATTTTAGCAGTTTGGAAGTATATGAGGGACAGTACTAGCATACATATGTAAATACGTTTTCATTGTTGTGAAAATATCAATAAGACATACCGTACTTATATTGCACCACTCATTAAATTAGGCAGAAAATAGTCAGCACAGACATCTTCAAGCAATTGGTGAACGTCGCAGAAATCTATACCTTGGTTCAGTCATATCCAGTTCCTGAGATTAAGAGAAGAACAGCTTTGACCAAAAACGTAATGACGAATTTGTTCCATTTATCGCTCTGTCTCGTTACCACTGAAAATGGGAGGTGTATCCAGTGTGGTATTTTCAGTTTACCTCCAAGGAGCCGGGACGTGGACTCTTTGTGTTACAGACCTGAAGAAAATAAATTCTCTTGAAATGCGGTGCTTGTGAAGAATGTTACCTTGGACAGCATTTATCACCAATGATTCCACGATTAACCAGCTCAAATTCAAAATTAGACTATCATCACTATGTAAACAAAGAGTTTTACAGTTCTTTCGACATACTATGCGACGTGGGAAGAGTAGCATAAGTAAACTGATCATTCTTGGAAATATTCTCGGCTAAACAGATCGTAGGCGATGGTCGAACATTATCAAGGTCCGGCTCCTCGGCTGGATGATCAGGCGTAGTAGCCTTCGGTTCAGGGGACCCCGGATTCGATTCCAGACCGGGTTGAGGATTTTAGCTTCGTCTGGTTAATTTCTGTGTGTTTGTGTCCGTCTTAGATGTATAAGTTCAATTAATTAAGTCAATTCATAATTGAATGGATGAAAACCATAACGGTATAAGTAGCATTTTGTTCATTCAGAGAAAAAGGCATTTAAACATCTTAACACTCATATAAAGCATGCTATGTGTAGTTATACCACCCATCACCAGAGCGCAAATATTATCGCTATCACTTGTATCTCTTTGCTGGTGAAAGGATACATCCTCCCGGAGTTACATCCTGCACTTAACTAACTTTTTTTTAATGTCACTTATACCGTTATGGTTTTCATCCATTCAATTAATAATAATAAAAATACAAAATTGTAGCTGGCTGCATGGTCGAAAAGACGAAAGCCAAAAATATTTAAAAAAATAAAATAAACCAATTATCATTACCAAAATTATAACTGGGTTGAACTTCTTTGTTGCAGCACATCTGGCAGAGGACCGCAGCAAGAGATGAATCCTAGTGATGGTAAACTAATTACCAGATGATTATATATATATATATATTCCCGTAAAGTACCATAAAAGTGCACATTTACATTTAACTACATTTCAGTAAATCTCTTCAGCTTTGCTTAAAATCACCAAATTCAATTATTGACCATCGAAACAAGAAACATGACTCCTGACCTAATATCATAAACAAAGTGATGGTAAGCTAGTTACCAGGTGCCGTTAATCATTAACATAATTTAGGATTAAGGTATTGCAAATGGGGATGTGAAGAGATTTCTTGCCGTTGTTCTGAATGTTTGTGTTTAAAATATGCATTTATGATGTACCGGGTGAGGTGGCCGTGCGGTTAGAGCTGCGCAGCTGTGAGCTTGCATCCGGGAGATAGTGGGTTCGAACCCCACTGTCGGCAGCCCTAAAGATGGTTTTCCGTGGTTTCCCATTTTCACACCAGGCAAATGCTGGGGCTGTACCGTAATTAAGGCCACGGCCGCTTCCTTCCCACTCCTAGCCCATCGTCGCCATAAGACCTGTCTGTGTCGGAGCGACGTAAAGCAACTAGCATTTATGGTGTTGATGTTGTTTAAATGTCAGCATGTAAAACTGGAAGTTATTTGGCTTATTGTGAAATAACTTTTGAATAGGCGTTATATTTTGGGTCTCCGGCTAGAAAGCCAAGAATAACGGCCGAGAGGATTCATCGTGCCGACCACACGACACCTCGTAATTTGCTTCGGGGCAGTTGCACCATGGGGTTGGTTTGTTTATCATATTTTAGGTAATCATCAGAAATGTATATCGTTGTAACTTAGACACAATGCATTTGTTTACATTCGTTCCCTCTGCTGCCAACTGCTGAAGATTTGTATACGGTACACCATATTATACTTTGTCGACTCATTGGCTGAATGGTCAGTGCTGAGGCCTTCGGTTGAGAGGGTCCCGGGTTCAATTCGCGGCCGGTTCGGGGATTTTAATCGCGTCTGATTAATTCTTCTAACCCGAGGACTGGGTATTTGTGTTTGTCCCAACACTTTCCTCCTCATACTCAGACAACACATTACACTACCAATCACCACAGAAACACGCAATAGTGATTACATCCCTCCATAAAGGGTTGGCGTCAAGAAGGGCATCCGGCCGTAAAACATATGCGATACAGTTCACACCCGCGACCCCACAGATGTGAGACAATCGGTTAGAAGAAGAAGAAGAGGACCGGACGAGTTGGCCGTGCTGTTAGGGGGCACGCGGCTGTGAGCTTGCATCCGGGAGATAGTGGGTTCGAATCCCACTGTCGGCAGACCTGAAATGGTTTTTCCGTGGTTTCCCATTTTCAAACCGGGCAAATGCTGGGGATGTACCTTAATTAAGGCCACGGCCGCTTCCTTCCAACTCCTAGGTCTTTCCTATCCCATCATCGCCATAAGACCTTTCTGTGTCGGTGCGACGTAAAGCCACTAGCAAAAAAAGAAGAAGAAACCATATTCTACTTTACTCCTTGTGTAGCAAACTTTTATATCGACTATCTTCAAGCTGCTACCAACTTTGACTGACTTTTAATCTACTACGCACATATAGATATTGACTCTTACACCTAAAACTTCAGACAATCTAACATTGCAGTTCTATTACTCTATAACACCCTGGCCGAGCTCTGTACATTGTCTGCTGTTACCTGCCCCCGGACGAATTGAAAGTACGGCTCACAGACTTCCGAAAACCTTAGCTCGGATCAATTGCATAGCAAAACGAAATGACACTATTATCGTGTGCGGTGATTTCAATATAAACCAATTAGCTGGGCCTCAGACGATTCGGGGTCTATTAATCCTCTCCTCACCCATGTCAACGAGGAAGCCAGCCTTCTTTTAGAGATCACCAATGAATTTAACCTTCGCCAAGTTTGCAGTTTTCCAACACGTGGAAATAATTTCCTGGACCTTGCTTTCGTGTCTGAAAAAGTCAATAATTATACCGTGTGTGAAGCAACAGAACAGTTAGTACAATCAGATCTCTGTGCGCTTGAACTCAGACTTCATATTTCCCGGGTTCCTCGTTTACCACAGACTACAAAATCATTCATATGGACAAAAGCAGACTTTCCTAATCTACGAAATCTCTTATCCCGCTGTCCGTGGAACTTGCTCGAATCCCGTCCATCTCTTGATGCCGCAGTTGACTTGTTTTATGATTTTTTTATGATTTATTGCCCAGCGCTCTTAAGGACGCCGTACCTTCCCGCATAATGACGAGTAGGCGTCTTCTCTTTTGGTATGGTTCCGAACTTACAGACAAAATGCGGGCAAAGGAAAAAGCAAGGAAACGGGTACGAGGTCTTCACTTCCCTCAGATTACGTCGAATTCGCGGCGCTAAGAAAAAAATACAAACAAATGCAGCGGAGAAAGTACAGGGATTATGTCGGGTCGGTTGAGAAAGATATTATCAGACACCCACAAAGATTTTGGAAATGTATTAATTTCGGATAAAAATCTAGGTGGCTACCCTCTATGGTGATTAGTGAAGACAAGGAAATTAGCTCATTGAAAGAAATTCTGGATAATTTTGCTGGCACATTCAAGAATTTCATCCACTCAGTGTTCCCTGTAATTCTCACACTGAACAGTTTGGGGAAATTAACTTACCAGTGGTAACTTCGGCATCGGAAGTCTGCAACATCTTGAAGTCGATGGACACGAAAAAGTCATGTGGTCCAGATCACATTCCAGGAATTGTGTTACGTGAGTGTGCTGAGGAGATGGCAACCCCACTAGCCACAATAATCAACTGGTCTCTTCGTAAGGCAATTTCCCGTCCTAATGGAAGAAAGGATATGCTGTTCCAGTCTTCAAGAAAGGTGACATATCGTTATTTGTCAATTACAGGCCAGTAGTTCTGTTTTCACTCATTTCCAAAGTAGCGGCAAGAGCCGTGTACAAAGCCTTGCACAGAGCAGTCAGTGGTTTACTTTATATTAACCAGCATGTTTTTGTCCAGAAACGCTCAACTACCACCAATCTTGCTGTGTACTCCCACTTCATATATAGCGCACTGGACAATTGCAAGAAGGTTGATGCCGTGTACATTGACTTTTCCAAAGCTTTCGACTCTGTGCAGCATAATGCTCTTCTGACTAGGTTGTCAGCATACAGCATTCATGGAAGCTTGCTTGGATGGTTTTTTTTTTTTTTTTTTTTTTTTTTTTTTTTTTTTTTTGCTAGGGGTTTTACGTCGCACCGACACAGATAGGTCTTATGGCGACGATGGGATAGGAAAGGCCTAGGAGTTGGAAGGAAGCGGCCGTGGCCTTAATTAAGGTACAGCCCCAGCATTTGCCTGGTGTGAAAATGGGAAACCACGGAAAACCATCTTCAGGGCTGCCGATAGTGGGATTCGAACCTACTATCTCCCGGATGCAAGCTCACAGGCTTGGATGGTTTAAATACTATCTTTACAACAGGAGGTATTCAGTAAAATACGAGAGTATAATTTCTCGTCCTTACTAGCCTATGTCCGGAGTTCCACAAGGTTCACTACTGGGACTTTTGTGTTTCCTTCTATTTGTTAATTTTCTGCCATCACAAATCCATTCGAGCAACTACCTGTTCTATGTTGATGACCTTAAGAAGCTCTACTGGTTAATTGAAAAGATGAGTGACTGTGAATTGTTGCAGTCTGATATCAATAATATTAGTGATTGGTGCAAAAAGTGGTTTAAACCTAAATATTTCAAAGTGCAGTGCAATATCCTTCACGAGAAAATCGCCAAGTTAGTGCATTCAATTAACATATACAGGATCAAGAAGTGAAGCGTTTTAATAAAATTAACGATCTTGGTATTATGTTTAGTAATCAAAATGGTCTATCTTTCAATGAGCATGCGTTAAACATCGTTAACAAGGTATTTAAAACGTTAGGCTTCCTCAAAAGAAATGATAAGAATTTTAAATCTGTTGTCCCATTGTAAAGCCTGTATTTCTCGTTTATACGATCTGGTCTAGAGTACTGCTCTGAAGTGTGGATCCCTTCACAGCAACACTTAGGTAATGCCCTAGACGAGTACAGAACAGATTTTCAAAATGGATCAGTAAAAAGTGTTTGGGGATCAAGCTGTCATCGGTAGATTATGATTTGTTTTGTACAAAGATGCGTATTGAGTCTCTTAGAACTAGGCGCATGTATGATAACGCACGTTTCATATACAAATGTATCGGTCATTTCCTTGATTGTCCCAATTTACTCCAGTTGCTACCAATTCATGTTCCTTCCCTCAACACCCAACAGTATATCAGTATAATCGATATAATTGATTTTGATTGTACGTTTTCAAAATTTCTTGCTTTGATCAAAGAATTGTTCAGAGTATAAAACTGTCCGAATGTCAATATTTGTAGATGAATTTCATTTCAGGTATATAACTGGAACCTCTGTGCGGCTCCATGGCTAAATGGTTAGCGTGCTGGCCTTTGATCACAGGGTGCGATTCCCGGCAGGGTCGGGAATTTTAACAATCATTGGTTAATTTCTCTGACACGGGGACTGAGTGTATGTATTGTCTTCATCATCATATGTTCTAATTTTGCCTCTTTGCAATTTTGACTCAGTGTATTTCTTCTGGGCCGATGACCTTAGATGTTAGGCCCCTTTAAACAATAACCTTTCACTTATCCAGGTGCAGAACAGAATCACACAGGATATCTTGGTTTATGCAGGCCCTAAGATCCATGAACGAAATTAGCGGGATGGTGGATAAATTCCACTCGTCAGCTAATGAAATTCGCAGACATCTTATGGACGCTCCATAGACAGAGTGTTCCTTGTATCCTGTTCTGTGCATTTGGGAATTGAAAGTTATAGTTCCTTCGGTCATTTCAAATGTATAAATGTATAACCACTTTTCTATTTTCATGTTTTTTCTTCCGTACGTGTTTTGTAAATATGTATGTGTTATAAATTGCTTTATTATTATTATTATTATTATTATTATTATTATTATTATTATTATTATTATTATTAGTAGTAGTAGTAGCAGTAGTAGTAGTAGTAAATATTTTTATTACTTGAATTTATTATATCACCTGTAATTGGAAAATTAATGACTCTGTTGATGATAAATAAACAAATCAAATCAAACACCGAGCAACTGGGAGCGCGATTTCAATCAAGTAGCTATCAGCTTACATTCGGAAGCCCTAAAGGTGGTTTTCCGTTGTTTCTCATTTTCACACCAGACTGTGCCTTAATTAAGGACACGGTTGCTTTCTTCTCACCGGGCGAGTTGGCCGTTCGGTTAAGGTCGCGCAGCTGTGAGCTTGCATCCGGGAGATTGTGGGTTCGAATCTCACTGTCGGCAGCCCTGAGATGGTTTTCCGTGGTTTTCCATTTTCACACCAGGCAAATGCTAGGGCTGTACCTTAATTAAGGCCACGGCCGCTTCCTTCTCACTCCTAGGCCTTTCCTGTCCCATCGTCGCCATAAGACCTAACTGTGTCGGTGCGACGTAAAACAAATTGCTTTCTTCTCACTCCTAGCCCCTTCCTACCTCATTGTTGCCTTAAGACCTGTCTGTGTCGGTGCGACGTAAAGCAGACTGTAAATAATATATTTTAAAAACCAAGAGTTCTATACTTCAAATGATATAATCGTTCTTCATATTTAGATAGAATGTCATATACTAACCTCCTACGTGATTTTAAAAATTTTGTTTACTTGAGGAATCGAAGAGAAATATCGCAGTTGGTTTTTCTATACAAACGTGTGAATGGCATATTGAACAATAGCGTTTTGCTTGACCAGTTTAATTTTAATATGAAAACATATAGCTTACATCTAAGGCAATTTTTCTATTGTAATCCAAGCAAAACACTCTACCATGAAAATTCTCCCCTTCAGGGAATGTGCGGAACATTCAATAATTTTATATTAAAGAGCGTAGACATTGATTTTGATTGTACGTTTTCAAAATTTCTTGCTTTGATCAAAGAATTGTTCAGAGTATAAAACTGTCCGAATGTCAAAATTTGTAGATTTATTTAATTTCAGGTATATAATTGTAACCTCTGTCCGGCTCCATGGCTAAATGGTTAGCGTGCTGGCCTCTGGTCACAGGGGTCCCGAGTTCGATTCCCGTCAGGGTCGGGAATTTTAACCATCATTGGCTAATTTCTCTGGCACGGGGACTGGGTGTACGTGTTGTCTTCATCATCGTTTTATCCTCATCACGACTCGCAGGTCGCCTACGGGCCTCAAATCAAAAGACCTGCACCTGGCGATCCGAACATGTCCTCGGACACTCCCGGCACTAAAAGCCATACGCCATTTCATTTTTTTTACTGTAACCTCTTAATAAGGATGTTTTAATTTTTGTTCTTTGTTACCCATATGACCATTGCTGTAATGATAATGTAGCTCACAATCTTAGTTTAATTATTTTCTATAAATGATTGTGTATGTTATTATAACATTACAAATGACTGTATGACATATATATCTGGTGTATGTAACAGCTTTTACTATTAGTTTTTTTTTTTTTTTTGTTTTTTTTTTGCAAGTTGCTTTACATCGCAGTGACACAGATAGGTCTTATTACGACGATGGGACAGGAAAGGGCTAGGAGTGGGAAGGAAGCGGCCGTGGCCTTAATTAAGGTACAGCCCTAGCATTTACCTGGTGTGAAAATGGGGAACCACGGAAAACCATCTTCAGGGCTGCCGACAGTGGGGTTCGAACCCACTATCTCCCGAATACTGGATACTGGCCGCACTTAAGTGACTGCAGCTATCGAGCTCGGTAAACTATTAGTTTTCTTCTTTATGATTTTATGTTCTTATTTTTTCTCTTTGCAATTTTGACTCAGTGTATTTCTTCTGGGCCGATGACCTTAGATATTAGGCCCCTTTAAACAACAAGCATCATCATCACCATCATCATCATCATTTCTTCTAGTAGTATACTGTAATTAGAGCAATGCTCTGTGGTAGACTGCATTAAATTAATTAATACATAAATAAATACATAAATATAAAAAATAATTATCTCCTTCTGGAAAATTACGGTTCTTAGATTTAGGGGGAAAATAAGAGAGGGTCATTAAGTTACACATCGATTTTAAACTAGTGGAATACAAAATATTAACTACCTGTACACACTTTCTATGACTGGATGGCGCTTATTCAAATTGTTTTAATGTTGTGTCTGGTTATTCACTGGTTCAGGTCATTCAATAGCTAACTCACGCTGTCAGCCTCAGAGAGTGTTGAGCTACGCGAATTTGATGGTGCAGCACCAGGAATGCCAAGCAGGGCATGTGTGTCAGCTGTCTATCTGATCGAAGACTCGAGAAGATAAGAGGGATAGTATTGAATGTAGTGTTAATTCTTGCACTAAGTTCTTTTCTCCACTCCTCTACGTTTATAGATCTTAAACATAGTTTGTCGATGCTGCATAGGATACAAGTCATGAGAGCATGTAGACTTTAAAAATTAAGACGATCATCGGGTTAGTATCTCATCTTGACACGAAGGATATACCTGGGCTGTATCTTAACAAAGGCTGTAGCTGATACCTTATGAGCCCTAACTCTTTCATATTTCAACATCTGACTGGTTATAAGCCAAGGTTTTCAATGTCGACTTGTTCTCAGTGAACATATGAAAACAGTTTTCCGTGGGTCGAACACAAGAGTTGAGACATTCGAGCTGAAACAAAAATATTATTAAACACTGAACGATATATTTCGTCCAATCAACTGGACATATTCATATTCCTCATGCCACATCAAAAAGTAATTAAAAAATTAACGGCTTTGACAATTTTGTTGGAATAAGTTTCTCTGCAATATTATACACAGTTCCTAGCAAACTAAGTTCTAGTCGTTCTTATCGATCATGCTTACTTCTTAAGATATATGATATTCTAGCCCATGAATTCAATCCTTACCCGAGCAGTACGTTCCAAGTCGTTGTTCTCCTGAGTAAAGTTTACCTAGTTTAAATTAAGGTCACGTACTTTTTACTGTAGAGTAGATATTGTGCTCATCTGTCTTTTAATAATGAATTTAATAAATAAACCCCAAAACCAAGACCCCCTCTTTCCATGAGTTGTCCTATGAGTGCTTCTACTCTCAATCAAACAGAAGTTCAAGTTCAGAAAGGATCATATCGTGAAATCAGATCACGTTAAGAAGACATTTCCATCCATTTGATGTCTAGAATTAGGTTGCCATTGCGTGATTACGATATTTCAATCTCTCGAGAAGTTTTTCGCTTAGAAGTTAAAATACTTGTTGGGCATGTCGTAAATGTTGAAGGGATATATTATTTCTAAAAAACAGCGACATTGACCTAGTATCATGACACGGTAAGCGTTAGTACTGATCTACAAATGATGAACCACCGTGGCTACGTTGAAGGTGGAAGAGAATCAGAAGCACGCAACTGTAACTACTACATCAATGAAGAGTAACGAAATAGATAGAAACTTTGTATCACAACATTCTGGTTTGAGTATCACAAATACCTAACTTCGTAGCCGAGTGACAAACTGCTTAAACCTGTCGATTGATACTGAAGAGTGGTTTAATGCCAAAATCTATTTTATTAGATTACGATGAACACGAGTCACAGGACATAAACCTGTCATTCTACGGTCTCCTGTGGAAGTTAGTAGTCAGAGGAACGCAGAGTTTCTTCTTCTTCTTCTCCTCCTCCTCATTATTATTATTATTATTATTATTATTATTATTATTGTTACCGAGTTTTTGTGGTAGTTAAGCATGAAAGAAGGTGCTGGGTGGTGAATAGGTCTCAAGCTACTAAAGAGAAATTAAATTTTAAAATTTAACAAGGTTATATTTTCTTTTCAAAATTAGGTAACAACAAATAGAACAGGTACTTAGTAGCCGAAATACAACTTGAAATGTACAATTACAGGGATTAAAGAATTTGGGCTTCGAGCCCTGAAAATACAATTCTTGAGCAACTAGCTCAACTTTACGATATACCAATTTCAACAAAAGGGGCAGAAGACCCCGCTCAAACCCTGGAGCCCTTGCTCCAAATTACACAGCAAAGCCTCCTCGAGGCATACAACTCTCAGTTTTAGAAAAGAGCCACTAGCTCTTAAAGTTAAGCCTCTCCCAGGCCACACCAAACTCAACTTTCAAGTCGTCCTCAAAGGACATATACACAGGGGTAAAATACCCAACCTACTGAGGTCTATTAGGTGAGAAAAGATTAATACATGACCTCTAAAATACAACTTGAGAGAAGGCGAACTTGCACTCCTAATACACTTTGCTTTTAAAACCTAATCTGGCTCTGGGCCACTAACGCAAGGGCTAATCCCATACTACAAAGGTGACTTAGAGAAGAACACTTTACATTACATAAACGAAGAAAAGTTTGAGAAAATAAGTTCACCTCAAAACAAATGTGAGTGGGAGCTCGAGAGGGTTAGCACTCTCTATCCCAATATGTAACTTTACAAGAAAAGAAGAAAAGAGTAGTTACATTTTAGGAAAAGGTTACATGATGGAAAACGCTTCGAACCCGCCGCGAGAGTTAAACTGCCGACCTAGCAAGAAAAGAAGATATTAATAGGCCATTACCTGGTAGTAGATCGCTGCCGAGGAAAGAGGCGCTTCCCGCCTCCTGCAATGTACTTAATACACTGAAAGATGGAACAGAAGTGGCCCGGAGACCCCAAAATCAGCAGTTTATATCCTCTCGGGGAAGATTCTAGGCGTTAGGGGAAATAAAACACCCTCCCACAAGATCTTTATTGGTTCGGGAAAAGAAACCCCTACATAGAGGAAAAAGAAACACATTATTGGTGGAAAATTAATTAAAGAAATTCGGGATTGGCTAGATCCAAACTAAGGGGAAAAGAGGGGTATACAGCCAACTTAAACAATAACAGAAAGAAATTTAACAAGAAACAAACTTTTGAAATAAAAATTTCTCCAACAAAATAGTTCTTTGATTTCGCACTAGGTTGCACTATTGTAATTCTTCAGTAGTGTCCTCTAGAAGAGAAAGTTCACACTTCTTACTTCAAGCGAAACAAAAACACATCAAAAGTGACACAGTTCAAAAACTCAAAATTTTCCACGTGGTGACAACTTCTGAGAAAGTAGAGAATTAATAGAATAGATAAAGTTCAACCTTCCTCCAGAAGAGGAGTTTCAACTGGCGCAACTTTTAAATAAACAGAGTAGAGGTGTACCGCCCGGTACAGACCTCCCCCCCCAAAAGTTCCTCCAAGGGGTAACGCAGAAGAACATAAGCTTTGTTTCCAAAATAAGGTCCAAGTTTTGATGTTGATATTAAGATTAATTGCGGAAGCATTTATAAGATTTTAGTAATTTGGTTGGTTGCAATTTCAAAATTTTGTTGTTGCCGGTGCAGTAAAGTTTTTATGTTTGTAGAAGTTGAATTTCTGAAGATAAACCTTTAATGCTTAAAAGGTGAAGAAAAGTTTTTGCAATGTCCACCAAATATTGTTGTTAAATTCCCAAATGTAATTATTGCTTATGGTGACTGTCCATGTAGTTGATGTAGATTGAGTCGGATGGCCAGACCGGCCGTTGCAGCTTGCGTCCAACGGAGGCCGCTCGGACCCCTCAAGTACCCTGAGATACCGCTCGCCCGCACTATGAGGGGAGCAGAGGTGTTGAAGTACGCCGCGCCCGCGGTGAACAGATACAGGCTGCGGGCATGTAGCAGGTCGTGCGCCGCACATCAGCCTTGGCCGGGAGGTGAGCTCCGGCTCGCCGTGCACATGTCGTCCTCGCTGGAGAGGAGGGGGCCCATCCCCCTCCCCAGTCGCTGCGCGGCGCTGCGCGGCTGCGGGGGCGCTGAAACATTAAAGCTAGGCGGCAGAATTGTGTTGGACAATTATTTTCTTTGAGGGTACAGGCTTGTAGAGAGAGTGAGGGGCCAGCGGCGTGCAGATATTCATGGTATTCATTAAGCCACTGTGTAGAGTGGAGCAGGAGACGGGAGCGTGGTAATGGCCGTGGCAAGAACAGGATGGCAGTTTAACGGGTCGGGGCAGGTTTTACATAAGGCTTACATCTAAAACCAAAATATTACAGAAGGGGCAGAATGCCTTAAAAGTGAAACTCAAAAAAAAAAAATATAACCTTCATATCCTTTCAAAATAATATGGAGCAAGTTAACACAGAAATTACACCGGTTTCACCTGGGACAGGTGAACTCTAAATATCCTCTCGGTGGCTGGATTACTTAGCAATAAGGTAACCGGCGTAAGAAAATCGAGAATGATACAAGGCCCATGAAATCTGGGGGCAAGCTTGCCCGCGGGAACAAAATTTTTGACCATAACCTGGTCACCTACCTTCAAAGTGGTGGGTCTCCGTCCACGATCATACCTTTCCCTAACCTTTTCATGAGACACTTTAAGATTAGCTTTAGCCTTCTTCAAAAGATCTTTAATGTTGTCCGGATCTATTGTCTCGGGCAGAATGTCATTCAGAGACCAGAGGTTAGAGAGCGGCGTGTTGGGAACGAACTTAAACATCAAAGAAGCTGGAGTAAATTTGTGAGATTCATGAACCGCCGAATTCAAAGCAAAAGCTAACCAATGCAGGGACGTGTCCCACCTAGAATGATCTTCATGATGATAGGCAATAAGTGCGGACCTGAGATTGCGGTTAACCCGTTCAGCCAGAGATGGTTGAGGGTAATAAGCAGATGTAGTTACATGAGAGATGGACAAGTCAAAACAGAATTTACGAAACAGATTTGATGTAAAAGCTTTAGCATTATCAGATACAATGTATTGGCACGGACCAAAAGAAGCAAAAATAGAATTTAGGCAAGTAATGGTGGACTGAGCGGTAGCCAGCTTAGTCGGAAATAACCAGGAAAATCTTGTAAAACCATCTACACACACAAAGATGAACTTGTTGGCATTACCCTTTGACTGGGGGAAGGGTCCCACATAATCGATATACAGGCGTTCCATGGGGCGCGACGCTTGATGAGAAGACAAAAGGCCTACTTTAGTGGACATGGTGGGTTTACTGATCAAACAAGATTTACAAGCTTTTACAAGTTCTCGAATTTCACCGTCCATACCTTTCCATATGAACATTTCACGAATCTTTTCACGAGTTTTAAAGATTCCAAGATGCCCCCCCAATGGGGTCTCATGATAGTATTTGAAGATCATAGGTACAAGAACCGCTGGAACAACAACTTTCATCAACTTATCATGCCTCGAAGGGCAACATAGAACACCATTCCTCAGAACATAAGGGACAACATGTTCCCCAGAAGAAAGGGTTTCCATTATAGGAGCCAGCGTCGGATCTTCACGTTGGTATTTCTCAATATCCCTAAAAAGCATGGGAGCACCTGTTAAGATGGCATTAACACCAGATAGTATGGACTCGGAAGGTGATGAACTATCGACCGGTTCGTGGGTCTCGACGTCGTTATGAAACATACGGCTGAGTCCATCAGCAACAACATTTTCGGTACCTCTGATATGTCGTACATCAAATTGGAAGGCAGAAATACGGATGGCCCAACGGGCTATACGACCAGTACGACGCGGCCTACCTAAGACCCAGCTTAAGGCTTGATTATCTGTCTCCAGGTCGAATTTGACATGTTCCAGATAGAGACGGAACTTTTCTAAGGCGAATAAGACTGCCAACCCTTCGAGCTCATAGATGGAATACTTGGCTTCTTGAACCGATAGAGTCCTAGATGCATAGGCGATGGGACGCCTCCCTAGTTCAGTCTCTTGAAGAAGGACTGCAGCTACAGCTGACGACGACGCGTCCGTTTGGACGATGAATTTCTTCGAGAAATCAGGCATAGCAAGTACAGGGGCATTACAGAGAGCTAATTTAAGATCTTCGAAAGCGGCTTGTTGAGAAGGTCCCCACTCGAATTTGATGCCTTTCCTACGAAGAAGGTTTAAGGGCGCCGCTCTATTAGCGAAGTTAGGAATAAACTTCCTGAAGAAATTCACCATACCAATGAATCTAGCGATACCTTTGATGTCCTTAGGAGGTTTAAAATCACGGATGGCCTGTGTTCTAGAATGATCGACTGCTACACCATCAGGTGACACAATATGCCCTAGGAATGACATAGAGGGCTTAGCAAAGGCAACCTTGGACAACTTAACAGTTAACCCAGCCTTACGAAGGCGATTGAGAACTTCTCGCAAATGATCTAGATGTTCTTCAAAGGTTTCGGAAAATACGACGACATCATCCAAGTAGTGATATAAGTACTCAAATTTGATGTCGGAAAAGACCCTATCTAGTAGCCTAGTGAGCACAGCTGCCCCCGTGGGGAGCCCGAAAGGCACGCGGTTGTATTCATATAAATTCCAGTCCGTGGCAAACGCTGTAAGATGTTTAGACTCTTCGGCAAGGGGAATTTGATTATAGGCCTGATTCAAGTCCAAGATGGTGAAGAACTTGGCCTTACGAAACCATGAAAAGCAAGAATGAAGGTCGGGAAGGGGCACAGATTGCAACACCACCTTCCGATTGAGAGCCCTGTAATCAATGACCGGCCTGAAGCCTCCTTGGGGTTTCGGGACTAGAAAAATAGGCGAAGAATACGCTGACTTAGAGGGCCTAATAATACCATCCTTCAACATCTGATCGATGATTTCTTTCAGAGCCTTCATTTTAGGTGGAGATAGCCTATACGGTGGAAAACGGACGGGAATTGAATCCGTGACCTCAATTTTGTATTCAATAAGGTCAGTAACACCAAGAGTATCAGAGAACACCTCGGGAAACGACTGACACAGTTTCCGAATACTATCAGCCTGCTCCTCAGGTAGATGTCTAAGGTCTAACAACATCTCATCCTGGGTAGGCGAAATAGATGAACATGATACAGAATTACACTTTAACAAGGGAATTCTACAATTGGACGCAAATTTGAATATGCACGACCTACACTGGAGATCGAGCACAAGACCAGTGTGAGAAATGAAGTCCGCTCCCAATATGATGGGGCAAGACAAACGCTTGGCCACAAACAATTTGATCTTCCATGTAAACTTAAAAACCCGAATTTTGACATGTATGGAACCTAGAATTTCTAATGGAGATGAATTAGCCGAAACATATTGAACAGGAGAAGAGACATAGTCAGGGAGTTTACAAACAGATTTCAATTTAGAATACCAATCAGCCGAAATAATGGAACAAACACTGCCTGAATCTAAGAGAGCTGTTATAGGCTCGTTATTTAACTCAATCTTAAGAAAAGGAACAGGTGCGGGGGTATCCGCCGCAATCCTAAGACACTCTTTAGGGCATTCAAAAGATGAATTTGAAGGCTGGTCGTTCTCTGCATTTACAACCTGTTTACTAGGGGCTAAGTCTCGGGAAGATGGATTAGTCGGCTCAGCCGACGCCACTAGTCACTTTTTATTATTGGAATAGCTGGAATTTGCACCAGAAGTTGAGCAGGAGGGGGTGCTATTTGAGTTTGGGCAATTCTTGGCGATATGTGAGAAGGCCCCACACTTAAAACAGCCTTGTGATGACCCTACTCCATTCCTTGTCCCACTTGACTTGATCAGAGGACACTTATTCCGCAGATGGTCAGGCGACCCACAAGCATAACATTTACGGGGATTGACTGGTCGGCGAGGTGGAGGCCGAGTGTTACTAAAGGAAGGCGGGGGTTCTTTCGCCACACGCAAGGAATCGGCATACCTAACTCCTTCCGCAGAGACGGCTAATGCTTCCAGTTCAGAGAAGGTTTGCGGGCACGCCGCGAAACACAAATATGACCTGTAGGGTGGTGAAATCCCTTCAACAATAGCTTGCACGATCTGATCCTCAGGGAAGTGGAGAGCAAACACCCTAGTATAAAACTTAATATCTTGGATGAAGTCTGCCAGGTTTTCATCCAAGCGCTGTACCCGATAATAGTATTTCTGAATAAGGGAGGACCTGGCCCTAGCCGGGATGAAGTTAGCTAGCAAATGGGCGTGGAAATCCTCAATAGAAGATTGCTCGGCAATGGCTCTAACTATTTTGTCAGATAGAACACCAATAGCATAAGGATAGATAATTTGCAAAATTTGACATGGGGAAAGAGAAAACACAAGGGCATGATCCTGAAATTCCACTAGAAATCTTAAAAATGAAATTACGTCACTGGTGGTGTTGACGGAAAACTTAGAGATACCTCTAAGCAACATTGCCAATGGATGAGGCAAGCTGCTGAACCCAGGTGTCATAGTCGTTAAAGGTTTCAAGGGCAAGGAAGTTAATTCAGAGCGGATGTTACTCAATGACGCACGGCGTTCAGATTCGTTGTTCGATGGGGCAGAGATAGTTTGAGCAGCAACGGTTATCCTATTGACTTCTCCCTGAGGAGGCTCTTCCTCGTTACCTACATTCACCGTGGCGGGTTGATCAGTTTTGGGAGGAGCTTCGCCGGTTAGCAATTGAGTGACCTTATTAGACAATTCAGAAATAGTTTCAAGGAGCGTATTAGCTTGCTTCCTCTGAACGTCATTCACCTTTAGAGACAATAGATCATTAACTCTATTTGCAAAGTGATACAGCCTGCCTTGCACACGCTTAATTTGATTAGGAGATGGATCGTTTTCATCAAAAAAGCTGACTACCGATGCTAGCCCAGTAATATTCTCGACAATCGTGGAAAGAGAGTCGTCAATTTCTTTCTCTCCCAAATTGGGGATGGAAATGGGCAAATCAAGGGACTCTCTAAGCTTGTTAGTGTCTATTGCAACCGTGCCTCCAGATTGAACGTTTCTGATAATTAACTCATATATCAACTCCTCTTTGCGCAAGTAGTTAAGGAGGAGAACATCGCGAGGGCCGGGCATGATGACAAAACAATTTTGAAAAACTCAAAAAATTCCAGCAACTGAGAAAATTGTTAGAGTTCGAATCAAAGCAATGTTTAGCCGTCAAAAGGGGCTAAATTGAGACCCATTCAACCACGCTCTGCTACCACTTGTTACCGAGGTTTTGTGGTAGTTAAGCATGAAAGAAGGTGCTGGGTGGTGAATAGGTCTCAAGCTACTAAAGAGAAATTAAATTTTAAAATTTAACAAGGTTATATTTTCTTTTCAAAATTAGGTAACAACAAATAGAACAGGTACTTAGTAGCCGAAATACAACTTGAAATGTACAATTACAGGGATTAAAGAATTTGGGCTTCGAGCCCTGAAAATACAATTCTTGAGCAACTAGCTCAACTTTACGATATACCAATTTCAACAAAAGGGGCAGAAGACCCCGCTCAAACCCTGGAGCCCTTGCTCCAAATTACACAGCAAAGCCTCCTCGAGGCATACAACTCTCAGTTTTAGAAAAGAGCCACTAGCTCTTAAAGTTAAGCCTCTCCCAGGCCACACCAAACTCAACTTTCAAGTCGTCCTCAAAGGACATATACACAGGGGTAAAATACCCAACCTACTGAGGTCTATTAGGTGAGAAAAGATTAATACATGACCTCTAAAATACAACTTGAGAGAAGGCGAACTTGCACTCCTAATACACTTTGCTTTTAAAACCTAATCTGGCTCTGGGCCACTAACGCAAGGGCTAATCCCATACTACAAAGGTGACTTAGAGAAGAACACTTTACATTACATAAACGAAGAAAAGTTTGAGAAAATAAGTTCACCTCAAAACAAATGTGAGTGGGAGCTCGAGAGGGTTAGCACTCTCTATCCCAATATGTAACTTTACAAGAAAAGAAGAAAAGAGTAGTTACATTTTAGGAAAAGGTTACATGATGGAAAACGCTTCGAACCCGCCGCGAGAGTTAAACTGCCGACCTAGCAAGAAAAGAAGATATTAATAGGCCATTACCTGGTAGTAGATCGCTGCCGAGGAAAGAGGCGCTTCCCGCCTCCTGCAATGTACTTAATACACTGAAAGATGGAACAGAAGTGGCCCGGAGACCCCAAAATCAGCAGTTTATATCCTCTCGGGGAAGATTCTAGGCGTTAGGGGAAATAAAACACCCTCCCACAAGATCTTTATTGGTTCGGGAAAAGAAACCCCTACATAGAGGAAAAAGAAACACATTATTGGTGGAAAATTAATTAAAGAAATTCGGGATTGGCTAGATCCAAACTAAGGGGAAAAGAGGGGTATACAGCCAACTTAAACAATAACAGAAAGAAATTTAACAAGAAACAAACTTTTGAAATAAAAATTTCTCCAACAAAATAGTTCTTTGATTTCGCACTAGGTTGCACTATTGTAATTCTTCAGTAGTGTCCTCTAGAAGAGAAAGTTCACACTTCTTACTTCAAGCGAAACAAAAACACATCAAAAGTGACACAGTTCAAAAACTCAAAATTTTCCACGTGGTGACATCTTCTGAGAAAGTAGAGAATTAATAGAATAGATAAAGTTCAACCTTCCTCCAGAAGAGGAGTTTCAACTGGCGCAACTTTTAAATAAACAGAGTAGAGGTGTACCGCCCGGTACAATTATTATTATTATTATTATCATCATCATTGTACTGGAGTGCCCTAACACATGCCAGATCTGAGTGATTCGATTTTCAATGTTCATCCTGAGTGTGGCTTTGCCGAAGTCTACATACTTACTTATTACATACACTTAAGAGAAATGCTGGGAGAGAAATCTCAGAGAACTTACATTAGTCTGAGGCCCAAAAAATCCATCCTCTCGTTTACACACACACACTCGCACGCGCGCGCGCGCGAGTAATATTATGAGGAGGTCTAATCTTTCGCTGTATTTATTCATGATGATTATTCTTAATTATGATAAGGAAATAAAAATGATTTAAATGCTATTTATTCAACTTAGGCTGATATTTTCATGTCATTTCTGTTACCTATTATAAACAAATTGCATATGGATCAGAAGTTAGTAAATATACTGGGTAGACGAACTCACATCATATGCTTCATTTCCACGTCCTGAATATGGCCGTTGTGACTTCCAAGAAACTGAAGCTCTTATGGTCAGGCAACTTAATCAGAGCATTTCTGGCAGGATGTACATCTATCCCCATGTACACAGAGTGAGTCACCTTGATATCAGAACATCACATCATTTAAAAAATCAGCAAATTATAATTACATGGACAAGACATATACACAACTATAAATTTGTAAAAAAAAGCTACTGATTTTCTTTAATGGTATATGGCCTCCGGAGAGGCCTAGTGTAAGTCCTTCGAATTGACTCCCGTGGGCAACCTGCACTTCTGAGAGAGTGGGGCCCTAATTAGAACGAAATCTACTGTTAAAGTCTGCACAAACACCATGGTATTAACCAATGAAGGTTAAAATCCCCGACCCGGCCAGAAATCGAACCCGGGACCCCTTGAAACAAATGCCAGCATGCTAACCAGTTAACCACAGAGCCAGACAAATTTCTACTAATCCACAATAATAATAATAATAATAATAATAATAATAATAATAATAATAATAATAATAATAATAATAATAATAATAATAATAATAATAATAATAATACATTTCGTGTGGCTATTGCTAGCGTAGTGCAGCTTTTGTAAAGTAGACCCACCGACAAGGGAGTTTGGCATCTACCGTGCATGGAAAACTGCCTGTTACTGCGGTGTAGGAGAGAGAGAGTGAGAGTGAGTGAAAATTATACGGATAATCGGAACAGCACAAACACCCGGTCCTTGAACTAAGGGAATTAACCATACTCAGTTGAAATTTCCGAGACGGCCTGGAATCAAGCCCGGGTTCCTCTGAACCGAAGGGCACTGCGTTCACCATTCATTGAGGGAGCCGGATATCCAACACAATAAAATAATAATAATAATAATAATAATAATAATAATAATAATAATAATAATAATAATAATAATAATAATAATAATAATAATAATAATAATTTATTATGTTAAGGACAGCACAAACACCCAACTCCCGAGCCATTGGAATTAACCAATGAAGGTTAAAATCATTATTATTATTATTATTATTATTATTATTATTATTATTATTATTATTATTATTATTATTATTATTATTATTATTATTATAGATTCTCAAAGTTAATATAATACAAAAATATTCTTTCCCTCTATCTCATATTATCACAGAGCAGTTGTCCGACTCGTTGGCTGAACGGATTGCGTATTGGCCTTAGGTTCATAACGTCCAGCGTTCGATTCCCGGCCGCGTCAATGATTTTAACCTTCATTGGTTAATTCCAATGGCTCGGGAGTTGGGTGTTTGTGCTGTCCTTAACATCCCTGCAACTCACACATAACACTATCCTCCACCACAATAACACGCAGTTACCTAAACATGGCAGATGCCGCCCACCCTCATCGGAGGGTCTGCCTTACAAGGGCTGTACTCGGCTAGAAATAGCCATACGAAATTATTATACTGCTCCGAAGTAGTTTGGTTTATCGCTTCTTCTTCTTCTTTTTCTTCTTCTACTATCTTTTTTACAAGACGTGGCGCAACTATTCGGGACTTTTTTCTTTCGTATCTTCCTTGAGCGTGTTTTTTCTTGAACTTAACGTGTTGTTTTCAGTTGGGTATAATGAAAAAGTCATTACTGCCCTTTTCTTTAAATAGTTTCATAATACCAGTAACTGTACTCATATATCCTATTTCTCAGCAACTACATCCTTTTGCAATGTGAAAGAGAACATTCTGACGTTGTTCTAAAGTCGTATTTTTGCCTTTACGTCATATTCGACTTAAAAATTCATTTACTTGAACAATTGAATACAACAGTGGTGTTGGGGAAGGACACTCGCATATTTCCCTCCTTATCAGGGTAGAGTCATGATGTAGTGAGCAATCAGAAATACAGTAATTTCTGGATCGATCAAGAAATTTTCGATACTTCTATTTAAAATTATTTACTAATGTATTTCCAGTTATTGCCCAGTTAAAATCCCAGGCACTGCCTGGAATCGAACCGGCGTCCTCTGAAACGAAGGCCATTGTGTTCACCATTCAGTGAAGGAGCCGGACATCTAAAACAATAAAAATATAATTATAGATTCTCAAAGTCAATAGGTCTATAATGCAAAAATAAATATTATTTCTCTGCATCTCACATTCCCGGTCCCGTGGTGTAGGGTTAGTCTGCCTGGTCCCAGGTTCGATTCCGGGCCATGTCAGGGATTTTTACCTGGATCTGAGGGATGGCTCGATTTCATATATGTGTTGATTTATAGGAGATGGTTTTAAATGTATCCTCTAAGTTATAAATATCTCTTAGCTTCACAACTAACTTAAGCACGAGAAAAATACATAATATCCGAATATTGAGATGATCCACTGATTGTTTACACTTGTCCACCTTCAAAAGTTCCATCGATGGGTATGTCAGCATAAGAATTGGATATTGGAACAATAGATGATCGGTTGGTGGCATGAATTCATTTTCTCCTGCTTGATTTGGATGGTGATACATGTGTATCAATTACTACTGATATAAGATCCGATTACATATGGATGCACTATGGGAATACAACAAAATGTTTGATATACCTTGGATGACAATCAACTGGTAAACGCCTAGTATATTTGCTACTGTGGAAAGCAAGTCGACACACGTACTGTGCCTAAATTCAGCGAATATGAAGGTCACCTTTTCATGGCTACTGTCTTCAGTTTTGCTCAACGTGTTAGTGTATTCTGACACATTGCATGGTTTGTTTGGAAGTGGGTTGAGGAATATATTGGTCGCGAATAGTACTTGATCCCAGTCTTAAAATAACTAGTTCACCCCAAACTTGTAACATATAACAGTTCAAGGCACTACTTGGAACGTCTTAGCGCAATGCTATCTTGAACACATATTGTCGGTACTTTGTAGAGTCCATGGCTGATAATGTGGAGTAGTTTAAACAGTAAGTATAGGATTAATGCAGCATCAGGAAAGCGATACTGGTTTTGGCTCAGCGGAGCATAATATCGATATAAAATATAAGGTTTGTTTTCAACCCGGTTTGAGAACCAATTATGGGTTCGCACCTCATCGTATGTCCGGCTCCGTGGCTAACTGGTTAGCATGCTGGCCTTTGGTAAAAGGAGTCCCGGGATTGATTCCCAGCCAGGTCGTGGATTTTACCTCCATTGTGCCGTCTTCAACAATATATTTCATTCTAGGTAGAGCCCCACTTTTACAATTTGCTTTACATCGCATAGACACAGATAGGTATTATAGCGACGATGGGATAGGAAAGGCCTATAAGCAGCCGTGGCCTTAATTACGGTACAGTTCCAGCATTTTCATGATCTGATGATCTTCAATGCTGGTGACGGTGTGTTTCGAACCCACTATCTCCCGAATGCAAGCTCACAGCTGCGCGCCCCTAACCGGACGGCCAACTCGCCCGGTGGAAAGGAAGTGGCCGTGCCGTTAATTAAGGCACAACCCCAGCAGTTGTCCGGTGTGAAAACGGGAAACCATATTTGGGGCTGCCGACAGAGGGGTTTTAATCCACTATCTCCCGAATGCAAGCCAGCAGCTTCGTGATCCAACGGCGCAGACACTCGCTCGGTAAACACGCAATATTGAATTCATCCTTATATATAGGATTGGAGTTGGGAAGGGCATCTGGACGCAAAGCAATGATATGTCCACATGTGAAACACAATTCGCACCTACGATTCCACCAGGTGATGAGAAAAGCGGCAGAAAAAGTGTGAACTAAACATTGAGACACGTCAAATTTTAGCCTAACAGTGTCCGCCTCCATGGCTAAATGGTTAGCGTGCTGGCCTTTGGTCACATCGGTCCCGGGTTCGATTCCCGGCAGAGTCGGGAATTTTAACCATCATTGGTTAATTTCCCTGGCACGAGGGCTGGGTGTATGTGTTGTCTGCATCATTTCATCCTCATCACGACGCGCAGGTCGCCTACGGGAGTCAGATCGAAAGATGTGCACCTGGCGAGGAGAACCCGCCCTGGGGTCTCCCGGCATTAAAAGCCATACGCCATTTCATAGCCTAACAGTGACAAAGAAAACCGTTGTGTAATGTGCAGTCATACAAGCTCACCATAATTTTCAATTTGATTGTCTTTGCTTTAAACGTATTAGTAGGATATTTCTATTGTGAGTTGTACGTTTGAAGTTTCTTAATTTTTGAATTTATTAACATCTACAGTCGGAGCCTCCGTAGCTCAGAAGTAGCGCGTCGGCTTTTCACCGCTGGATACCGTGGTTCATATCCCGGTCACTCCATGTGAGATTTGTGCTGGACAAAGCGGAGGCGGGACAGGTTTTCTCCGGGTAGTCCGGTTTTCCCTGTCATCTTTCATTCCAGCAACACTCTCCATTCTCATTTCATAGCATCTATCAGTCATTACAAAATCACTTTGGGAGTGGCGACCCCCTCGTACTAATAGCCTATATCTGCTTCATTCATTACATCCCAGACCCGGTCAATGACTGGATAACAGGTTGTAGGTTTTCATTTTCAACATCTACAGTCCCATTACCCCCGGATCAGTAATTGGAGAATTAGATACTGAGTTAGAGTCCTAGATTTGATCCGTAGTTTTTCGTAGGTATCGACTAATGTAGGATTTCTCAGCCTTATTAGGATACTAGCAAGATACCCGTGCTTCGCTACGGTATTATACTGAAATTTATAATTGAATGCTTATTGTTTTAGATATATAATCCGCCGAAATTCGCGATCTGACTCGTTTTCGGCGAGAATCCACCAAAATTCCCGATCTGACTCGTTTTCTATTAGATTTCGGCATGTTTCCTCCCATTTTTCAATCTTCCTTTCCAGCAATCGATTTCGTACTTCCCGGGCTAGGCTCAGGTATTCCTCCCGGTCAGTTGGGTCCCTAAATCTTTGCCATATTTTCCTATAATCATTTTTAATATGGATAAAATCCTTCAGGAGAACCGGCGTGGTGTCATATTGGTGCCTTGGCGGCACTAAACCCGCGGCCGGACTGCATTCTTAGTCATTACCAGTCCAGGAGCCGTTTCCAGCGCAGTCCGCACAACAGACGACGGTCCGGAACATTATTATTATTATTATTATTATTATTATTATTATTATTATGTGTTGCTGTAATGGCTGATGACAGGGAAAACCGGAGTATCCGGAGAAAAACCTGTCCCGCCTCCGTTTTGTCCAGCACGAATGACACATGTAGTGACCGGGATTTGAACCACGGAACCCAGCTGTGAGAGGCCGGCGCGCTGCCGCCTGAGCAATGGAGGATCCTTATAAGTACATTAAGAACAGTAAAATCAATAGGTTTCACCTCCTTCTACACCCCACCACCGTTAAGTTTATTTACCGCCACCCACTCCCCTCTCAAAAAAAATTAAAAGAAGGCTTGTTTCTTTATGTTTAAAGGAGATTCCAAACACCAATGTTCACGTCTATTACCTTCAGTTTTGAGATATAAGTATCCCCATAAAAATAATTTATTTTTTCACTTCATTTCACACTACTCCCCCCCCCCCACTAAGTGAATATTCCCGCAAAAAATACGTGTTTCTTTAATAGTAAAGGATCTTCTAAATACCAATTATCACGACTCTAACTTCTTCAGTTTTTGATTTATGTGTCCTCATGAAAGGAATTCAACTCCTTTACACTCCCGCCCTCCAAGATGGTTTCCTCCCAAAAACGCGTTTTTCTTTGTTTTTAAAGGAGATCCAAATACGAATTTTCACGTCTGTAACAGCTTTAGTTTGTATCAGATGTATGTATTCTCATACAATTAAGTCAATTAAATTTTCAATTATTTCACACACACACACACACACACACACACACACACACACACACACACACACACACACACACACACACACACACACCCTCATTGGATTTTCCGAGAATACGTGTTTCTTTACTTTTAAAGCAGATTGCAAATATCAAATTTCACGTCTGTAATTCCTTCATTTTTGAGATATCAGTAGCGTAATTAAAAGAATTCAACACCATTTTCAGTCACATTTACCCCCCCTCCACCCAAGTGGCATTTCCGAAAACTAAAAATACACGTTTCTTTATGTTTAATAGAGATAAAAATACCATTTTTCTCTTCTGTAACATGCTAAGTTTTTTTAGATATACTGTAAAAATTCTCATTTTAAAATTTCTCCCCTTTTGAGTTCCCCTTAAGTGGAGTTTCCAAAAACAAATCACCTATGTTTCTTTACATTTACAGGAGATAACAAACACCCACTTTTTACGTCTGTAACATTTTACGTTTCCAAGATATTGTGTAGATATAGTCTTTCAAAAAATTCACCCCAATTTGTCACTCCTGTTTAACCGCCATTAATTGGATTTTCCAAAAACTAAAAAAATACGTGTTTCTTTATTTATAAAGGAGATCCCATATACAAATTTTCAGTTCTGTAATATCGTTCGTTTCTGAGATATATGTATCCTCATTAAATTAATTCAACCCATTTTTCACCCTTTTACACCCCACCTATTGCGATTTACAGCAAACAAATAATACGTGTTCCTTTATTTTTAGAGGAGATTCTAACTACCAATTTTTACATTTGTAAATTTTAAAGTTCTAAGATGTAGACACACCCATTTTAAAAAATTCACTCCCCCCCTTTTCATCCTCCAATATTTGGAATTTTCAAAAACGAAAAAATACGTGTTTCTTTACTTTTAAAGTAGATCCCAAATACCAATTTTCTGGTCTGTAATATCTTCAGGTTCTGAAATATAAGTAGCCTCATTTAAGACATTCAACCCATTATTCACCCTTTTACACCCTTCCTATTGGGATTTTCCGAAAACAAAAGAATACGTGTTTCTTTATTTTTGAAAGAGATTCTAAATACTAATTTTTACATCTATAAACTTTAAAAGTTTTGAGATATAGATACACTCATTTAAAAAATCACCCCCCTTTTCATCCCCCCCATTAATTGGATTTTCCAAAAACAAAAAATACGTGTTTCCTTATTTTAAAGGAGATCCCAAACACCAATTTTCAGATCTGTAATATATTCAGGTTCTGAAATATAAGTAGACTCATGAAAGGCGTAGGACAAATTTTTCAGACTTTTCCACCCTTCCTATTAGGATTTTCCGAAAACAAAATATACATGTTTCTTTATTTTTAAAGGAGATTCTAAATATAATTTTCACATCTATAACCGTTAAAAGTTTTGAGATATAGATACTCATTTTAAAATATTACCCCCTTTTCACCCCCTCTTAATTGGATTTTCCAGAAACAAAAAATACATGTTTCTCTATTTTTAAAGGAGATCCCAAACACCAATTTTCAGGTCTGTAATATCTTCAGTTTCTGAGATATAAGTAGCCTCATTAAAGGCATTTAACCCTTTTTCACCCCTTTTCACTCCTCCTATTGCGATTTTCCGAAAACGAAAAAATACGTGTTTCTTTATTTTTAATGAAGATTCTAAATGCCAATTTTTACATCTGCAAACTTTAAAAGTTTGGAGATATAGATTCACTCATTTTAAAAATTCACCCCCTTTTCACCCTCCCATTTATTGGATTTTCCAAAAACAAAAAAATACGTGTTTCTTTATTTTTAAAAGAGATCAAAAGTACCAATTTTCAGGTCTGTAATATATTCAGTTTCTGAGATATAAGTACCGGTATCCTGATTAAAGGCATTCAACCCATTTTTCCCCATTTTTCACCCTTTTCACCCCTCCTATTGGAATTTTCTGAAAACAAAAAAATACGTATTTCCTTATTTTTAAAGAAGATTCTAAATACCAATTTTTACATCTGTAAACCTTTAAAGTTTTGAGATATAGATACACTCATTTTAAAATTTCACCCCCCTTTTCACCCCCTTAGAGAAGGAATATCCAAAAATCCTCTCTTAGCGAGCACCTACATCTTAATATGAATATATCCCCAACATTTCATTTCTTTATGTCCAGTAGTTTTCGCTCGGCGATGATGAATCAGTCAGTCAGTCAGGACAAGTTATTTTATATATATATAGATTACGGGAACTATCGAATCCCGCAGTAGACAGAGGAATAGAAAGGAAGTATGAGAATGTCTTTGACTTTTAATAGCTTCATCACAATGATCCTCGCTGTGGTTAGCGGTAGATGAGCGGGGATTTGCAGTACTCTCATGCTGCTTAGCGCATAGTCACCTCAACGCGTGTGGATGGAAGATGAACGCATAGGCACGACATTTCGCGTGCAGCAAGTTTAGAGTCACGAAAGATCACGTTCTTCGTCTCTGATACATACAAACTTGTGCACATGCTCAAGGATAGCAGAAAAAAATAACTACGAATATTACTCGTTTCTAAGAAGTCTTTTACTGTGTGAATTTGAATGTCAATAAATTTTGACTGCACTTTTCCTACCTTCAGGAGTAATGAATGTCGTTGTTGCCTACTATACTGAAAGTCACCTCAAGAGCTGAGGAAAAGTATCCTTCCGCATGTAAGCACGTCCCCTGTTCCCTCTTCCCGTCTCCGTTCTCCGCCACAGCCAGCTTATTATTAATGTCGTGCGTCTATGTGACAAGTACTTCATTCTCAAATGTGTAGCATAAAGTGAAATCACTTCCTTTCATATAGTTGTACTTTTATTACGCACCATACCTTTTTATTACTTTATTGACCGTGTAAAACCTACACATTACTGGCGAATACCGAGGCAAGAGAAGCAGGATTTATTTCATAATGCAATTTGTGTGAGGCACATGGGGACTTACAATGAAAAGAACGACGAAAGAAGTATACGATTCCTCTCTCGTGCAACGACTGTCAGTGGCAGTTTCTCACAGTTCAACAAGCTGAAAATCCTCCTGTGAGTGGGATTGCAACATACAGTGTTTCTAGGAATTTTGTAAATATTGCAGCCTCTTCATTGGGAATGTGAAAACCCAACTCATGATCCCTTCATAACAACATTTCTGCATTTAGAGGGCAGTTACGAAAATAAAGTAGAAATTATTATTATTATTATTATTATTATTATTATTATTATTATTATTATTATTATTATTATTATTATTATTATTATTATTATTATTTCGAGTAAGCTAAGGATCCTATAACCATACCGTGTTAAGGCCCTTAGTGTGTTACTTATTTACGATGGTAATGCCAAAGCAAAGCTCATTTACGGTCACAACCATTGTTTACTGACAAAGATTGACGTTTTAAAATTTCCCTTCCGTCGCACCAACACAGATAGGTCTTATGGCGACGATAGGATAGGGAAGGACAAGGAGTGAGAAGGAAGTGGCTGTGGCCTTAATGTGCCTGGTGTGAAAATATGAAAATACGGAAAACCATATTCAGGGTTACCGGCAGTGGGGCTCAAACGCACTCTCCCGAATGCAATCTGATACCTACGTGATTCAAACCGTACAGCCACAGTGATTAACCTGATATGAACATTGGTGTCAGTTGTAATTTAATTGCTAGTGGCTTTACGTAGCACCGATTCAGGTCTTATGCCCACGATGGGATAGGAAAGCCCTAGGAGTTGGAAGGAAGCGGCCGTGGCCTTAATTAAGGTACAGCCCCAGCATTTGCCTGGTGTGAACATGGGAAACCACGGAAAACCATCTTCAGGGCTGCCGACAGTGGGATTCGAACCCACTATCTCCTGGATGGAAGCTCACAGCCGGCGTCCCTAACCACACGGCCAACTCGCTCGGGATGTAATTCAATTAATCGATCACTTAAACTGTGAATTAATTCAACATTAACTAGCTGCATACGGTTGGAACAAAGACCGGAACTCGAAGAGCAGACTTGAACTGTGTCAACAGAATAATAAAACATAACAATGTAAAATGGGCAATCGACACGTTTCATCCTATGAAGGCTCCGGGGCCAGATGAGATACTTCCGATACTCCTACAGGAAGGACGGGAGATACTCGTCAATGCCCTGACGGAACTTTTCAGAGCTAGTCTAGCGTAAAGGGCACAGAATTTAAACAGCTGTCAAGAAGACAGCGGCTACCTTGCCATCACATTGCTCATATGAACCATGCCTCGGCCGCTTCCTTCCCTCTTCCTCGACTATCCCTTCTAATCTCCACATCTACCCTGCATAAGGTGTATAAGATCGGTTAAACGCTATTGTGTTAGTTTACCACGCTTTTGTGTTAGTTTAGGGGTAAGGTTCATTTCTAAAAATAATAGGCAACTAGATGTCTTTGGAGTGTACAGACCAGGAAAGGGTAGCGCAGATGCTGATTCATAATATTTGATAAGATAATCAGCTATGTGGGAAACAATAAGGAAAGGAACGTGATCGTAGCGGGTGATCTCAATTTATCAAATGTCATTTGGGAAGGTAATGCGAACGACAGGAAGCATGACCAACAAATGGCAAATAAGTTAATACGGGGAAGGGCACCTGATTCAGAAAGTGATGGAACCGACTAGAGGGAAGAATATCCTGGATGTGGTGCTGGTAAAACCAGATGAGCTCTATAGAGAAACCGAAGTAATAGATGGTATTAGTGATCACGAAGCTGTTTTTGTGATAATTAAAAACAAATGTGAAAGGAAGGAAGAGATTAAAATTAGGACTGTTAGGCAGTACCATATGGCTGATAAAACAGGCATGAGGGAGTTTTTAATAAGCAACTATGATCGGTGGAAAACGATAAATAAAAATGTAAACAGACTCTGGAATGGGTTTAAAGCAATTGTTGAGGAATGTGAAAATAGGTTTGTACCTTTAAAGGTGGTAAGGAATGGTAAAGATCCACTACATTATAACAGGGAAGTAAAGAGACTAAGAAGGAGGTGCAGGTTGGAAAAAAATAGAGTTCGAAATGGCTGTGGAAGTAAGGAGAAATTGAAGGAACTTACTAGGAAATTGAATCTAGCAAAGAAGTCAGCTAAGGATAACATGATGGCAAGCATAATTGGTGGCCACACTAATTTTAGTGATAAATGGAAGAGTACTTTAAGGTACTTTAAGGCAAAAACAGGTTCCAAGAAGGACATTCCAGGAATAATTAATGAACAAGGGGAGTGTGTATGCGAGGATCTTCAAAAGGCAGAAGTATTCAGTCAGCGGTATGTAAAGATTGTTGGTTACAAGGATAAGGTCCAGATAGAGGAGGTGACTAATACTAAAGATGTATTAAAATTTACCTATGACAGCAATGATATTTACAGTAAGATACAAAAGTTGAAAACTAGAAAAGCAACTGGAATTGATAAGGTTTCGGGGGATATACTAAAAGACAATGGGTTGGGATATAGTACCATATCTGAAGTACTTGTTTGATTTTTGTTTGCATGAAGGAACTTTATCAAATGAATGGAGAGTTGCTATAGTAGCCCCTGTATATAAAGGAAAGGGTGATAGGCATCAAGCTGAAAATTACAGGCCGGTCAGTTTGACTTGTATTGTATGTAAGCTTTGGGAAAGCATTCTTCCTGATTATATAAGACATGTTTGCAAAATTAATAAATGGTTTGACAGAAGGCAGTTTGGGTTTAGGAAAGGTTATTCCCCCGAAGCCCAACTTGCAGGATTCCAGCAAGATATAGCAGATATCCTGGATTCAGGAGGTCAATTGGACTGTATATCGATTGACTTATCTAAGGCATTTGATAGGGTAGATCATGGGACACTACTGGCAAAAATGTGTTCAATTGGACTTGACAAAAAATAGAACTCAGAGAATTAGAGTAGGTGAAGCTTTATCTGTCCCTGTACAAATTAAGAGTGGAATTCCTCAAGGCAGTATTATTGGACCTTTATATATTCTTATATATATATATCAATGATATGTGTAAAGAAGTTTAATCAGAGATGAGGCTTTTCGCAGATGATGTTATTCTGTACAGAGTAATAAATAAGTTACAAGGTTGTGAGCAACTGCAAAATGACCTCGATAATGTTGTGAGATGGACTGTAGGCAATGGTATGATGACAAACGGGGATAAAAGTCAGGTTGTGTGTTTCACAAATAGGAAAAGTCCTCTCAGTTTTAATTACTGCGTTGATGGGGTGAAAGTTCCCTTTGGGGATCATTGTAAATACCTAGGTATAAATATAAGGAAAGATCTTCATTGGGGAAATAACATAAATATGATTGTAAATAAAGGGTACAAATCTCTGCACGTGGTTATGAGAGTATTTAGGGGTTGTAGTAAGGATGTAAAGGAGAGAGCATATTTGTCTCTGATGAGACCTCAACTTGAGTATGGTTCCAGTGTATGGGACCCTTACCAGGATTACTTGATTCAGGAACTGGAAAAAATCCAAAGAAAAGCAGCTCGATTTGTTCTGGGCGTTTTCCGACAAAAGAGTAGCGTTACAAAAATGTTGCAAAGTTTAGGCCGGGAAGACTTGGGAGAAAGGAGACGAGCTGCTCCACTAAGTGGTATGTTCCGAGCTGTCAGTGGAGAGATGGTGTGGGAGGACATCAGTAGACGAATAAGTTTGGATGGTTTCTTTAAAAGTAGGAAAGATCACAATATGAAGATAAAGTTGGAATTCAACAGGAAAAATTGGGGCAAATATTCGTTTATAGGAAGGGGAGTTACGAATTGGAATAACTTGCCAAGGGAGATGTTCAATAAATTTCCAATTTCTTTGCAATCATTTAAGAAAAGGCTAGGAAAACAACAGATAGGGAATCTGCCACCTGGGCGACTGCCCTAAATGCAGATCAGTAGTGATTGAATTCGTTTACTGTTATCGTTAAGCTGTTCACATCGTGGAAGTAGAGAGTAGCAAGTGTCTAGTGGATTTAACTTGTATCTTTTCAAGGAGAATCTGTTAGCAGAAGATAAAGTCCGTCATGGAAAAACCAATTTCTAGGTATATTTGCAAAGAGTGTGGAAAAACATTTTTCCCGAGGCTATCACAAGAGACGTCATGAGATATCATGTAGGACAATTTTTCAATGCAAACATTGTAGAAGAGAGTTCAAGAACGCATACAACGCTCAACGTCACGAAGCCGCGTGTAATATAGCTTCATCGAGAAAAAAATACAAAGAGTTCAACCGTAGTCAAGCAAGCATTGATTTATTTTTAAAAAGTACACCTCTGCGAGAGGTTTTTTATTCTCCCTTGTTGTCTAGGCCTGTTACAAGTTCTACTAAGCACACATTTCTAGTTAAAGATAGGAAAGATGATGATGATGATGATGGTGATGATGGTAAAAAGGATCAGGATGCTGATAATCATAGTAATAATAAATGAAAAGAAGAAGAAGAGGAGGAGAAGAAGAGGAGAAGAAGATTTCAGTGTTTCTTTGTCATTAGAGCTTTATCATTTTACTTCATTTTCTAAGCCTACTACACGTTCTGTCGCCGTGCAAATATCTCAAGAAGAAATGCAAAATGAAGTAGAAGAAGATTTCAACGCTTCATTGCTATCGAAACAAGTTTGCACCTGGAAACTCTACTGCAGAAACACGTATTACATCAAAACAAGTCCCTACACATCAACTGTCTGCATATACGCTCAAAGTTCACAACAAGCTTCTGTTACTCCATGTAGACGTAATACAGTGTAAGGACCCTAATCTACTCGTAAAACGTTTGCAGTTGCTACGAGTCTATCAAGGTGCAGGTTACACAGAGTATAAAGCAGATATTTTTGAAATAGAGCAAGAATTACGTCGTGTAGGTTTTATTGAGTAATAGCTCTTCAGAGTAAAGACCTTACCTGTAAGCTCTCTCTCGACGGTACAACAGCCTAAACACCTTCCTACATTTCCAGCCCTCAGATAAGTCATCCTTCTGTAGCATATAGTGGCATATAGTGGGTCGAGTAGCTGTATTGGTACAGACTCTTTTCCAACATTCTCCCTTCCTTAGGGTGTTAACTCCACCTTTAGATGTAGAGGTGGTCTCAAGCCAGGATAAAGAGAGGAGAGGCAGTCTCAATACTACGAATTTGTAAGCCACTTTGCCCTTTTGTCCTTTAGCCCTTTTGTCTATTAGCCCTTTAGACCGTTAGCCCTTTAGCCCTTTTGTCCATTCGCCCTTTAGCCAATTAGCCCTTTAGCCCTAGGAGGAGGAGGAGGGTGCGGTGAGGAGGCCGATGTAAGGAGGAGGAGGAGGAGGAGGAGGAGGAGGAGTCCTTTTGCCCTTTTGCCCTTCTGATAAGACGTGACCCCTGGGTTCCATTCCCTATTATGCGTAGCACGATTTTTTTGGGTCAGCATTTTTCAATCCTACACTGAATGAACTCTATCAATTCTAACAGGATAGCATAGTTAGGTTATAGCAACATTCTATGTTTATCTACATCTCATCATTCTGATTGGGCTTTTAGCTTTGAGCGACTATCCTTTCTCAAGAGTCCTAGTGCAGCTCTCCCCACACGCTTAGTCCCATAAGAGGCTATGTATACGCAAGGGCCCCTGCGCTAGACTCATGTTGGGAAGGGCATTCGGTTAGGAGGATAAAATCCCTCATTAGCCTAATACGTCAAAAGCCCTAGCACAACTCTCCCAAGTTAGCGCCATAAAGGTCATGTATCACTATTACCTCCTTTGATAGACTAAAGTTATGAAGGGTAGATGGTTAGAAGGATAACCGATAACCCAGCTCCTTAAAGTTAGTCTAATATTACCAATGTACAGCAGCTATCTTACCTAGCAACCCCTGCCTCAGTTCACAAAACGTTAGGCTATAAAGCTTATAGGCTATAAGTTACATGTTGTAAACCCCTGAGATAGCTCTCGAGTGTTCAGTCCATGAGAATACAGTACAACAGCCATCATGCATAGTAGCCCTCGCTTCAGTTCCCGAAAGTTAGGCTGGTAAAAGTAATAGGTCGTAAGTTACAAGTTGTGAGCCCCTGAGGCAGCTCTCTGGATAGGTCTATACGAATAGTGTATATCAGCTATCTTGTATAGCAGCACTTGCATCAGTTCTCGAATGCCAGGCTGTTCAAACTAATAAGTCATAAGTTACAAGTTGTAAGCCCCCGAGGCAGCTCTCTGGAGTTCAGTCCATGAGAATACAGTACGAACAAGTCTAAACATGCATAACCATAATAACGTCATCGCTGCAGGTTAAAAACAGAAAACACGTGTTCACTCCCGTAATGCAAAAAGCCTAAAGCATACGTTCGCGTTGTAATAGTTATGCATGTTTAGACTTCTCGGATTGAGAAATAAAACTTTAATCTGACCTCTTATGCTCCGTCCGAGGAGGGGGAGGAGGAGGAATGCGGCTGTGGCCCGCCGGAGGAGCAGGAGGCCGTAAGTGCCTATGTATACCAGCCATCTTGTGCAGTAGGCCCCTGGGCTAACTTTCTACATATGAGCTTGTGTATAGCCGCCATCTTGCGTAGTAGGCCCCTGGACAGGCTTTCTCCATAAGAGCCTGTGTATAGCCGCCATCTTGCGCAAGCACACTAAGGCCGTCTCATAAGAGCCTATGTATAGCCGCCATCTTGCGCAGTAGGCCCCCGGGCCAGCTTTCTCCATAAGAGCCCGTGTATAGCCGCCATTTTGCGCAAGCGCCCTTAGGACGTCGAACAAGAGCCTATGTATAGCCGCCATCTTGCGCAAGCGCCCTTAGGCCGTCTTATAGCTGCAATTTGGCGCAAGCGCCCTTAGGCCGTCTTTGTATAGCCGCCATCTTGCGCAAGCGCCCCTAGGCCGTCTCATAGCCGCCATCTTGCGCAAGCGCTCCTAGGCCGCCTCATAAAAACAGCCACTATCTTGCACAAGCGCCCTTAAGCCGTCTCATAGCCGCCATCTTGCGCAAGCGCCCCTAAGTCGCCTCATAAGAGCAGCCGCCATGTTGCTCAAGCGCCCTTAGGCCGCCTCATAAGAACTTATGTATAGCCGCAATGTTGCTCGAGCGCTCTCAGGCCTTCTCATAAAAGTCTATGTATAGCCGCCATCTTGCGCAAACGCCCCTAGGCCGCCTCATAAGACCAGCCGCCATCTTTCGCAAGCGCCCCTAGGCCGCCTCATAAGAGCCTATCCATAGCCGCCATCTTGCACAAGCGCCCCTAGGCCGCCTCATAAGAGCCTATGTATAGCCGCCATGTTACGCAAGCGTCCCTGGGCCGTCTGATAAGAGCCTGTATATAGCCGCCATCTTGCGCAGGCGCTCCCAGGCTGTTTTTGTATAGCCGCCATCTTGCGCAAGCGTCCCTAGGCTACCTCATATGAGCCTATGTATAGCCGCTATCTTACGCAGCGCCCCTGGGCCGTCTCATAAGAGCCTATGTATAGCCGACATCTTGCGCAAGCACCCCTAGGCCGTCTTTGTATAGCCACCATCTTGCGCAAGCGCCACTGGGCCGTCACATAAGAGCAACAGCCCTCTTACACAAGCGCCCCTGGGCAGTCTCATAAGAGCCTATTTATAGCCGCCATCTTGCGCAAATGACGTCGGGAAGGGCATCTGCCCGTAAAACTGAGGTTAGGCTCCTCCATGTGGTTAGGTGTGAGGTTAGGCTCGCTCTCTTAGGCGTCGGGAAGGGCATCTAGCCGTAAAATTGAGGCTAGGCCCCTCCAATATTGTGTCTGTGAGGTTAGGCTTGCTCTCTTAAGCAAATCCGCAAAATCGACAATGTACAACTACTATACTAGGGGTCAATGACCTTGATCCACAACCGGCATAGTTACAGTACCAGGCCGTATGTAACCCGACACCCGTGGGAAAATGCTGACGCAGTTCCCATTGTGTATGAACTATCTTTGCTCCTCTACTTTATACCATTTATGGCCTATGCTGCAATCATCTGGTGGCAGAAAGTAAGCCAAGGAAAATTCAGTAGTAGATTGGATAGCCTACAGAGAATGGCATGCATAGCCATAACTGGGGCTATGAGAACTATGCCGACAGAAGCCTTGAATACTTTACTAGACCTCCCATCACTATGCAGTTTCATAAAAGGACAGGCTGGAATGAGTTCATATAGACTGGCACAATCAGAGTGCTGGAATGCATAAAGGCCCAATCTAGGACACTGTAAAAGTAACAGAGTAATGAAAGAGGAATTTCTACACATGCCTTCTGATCATATGATACCAAAGTACAACTTTGAAAAACCATTTGAGACCCAGATATTAAAAAAAGAAGACCGGGATATCAACAACTGGAGTACTGAAAAAGAAGATATAGTGTGGTGGACTGATGGCTCAAAGACTGTGGATGGCACAGGAGGGGGGACCAACGGGGAAAGACCTGAGAGATCAATCCAGATACGCCTGGGCAAACACATTACAGTCTTTCAAGTGGAGGTGATAGCTATCACAACATGCCTTGAAGGAACTCTGCAAATGAACTATAGGAATAAGAACTTTTCATTTTTACGGACAGCCAAGCCGTCATTAAGGCACTAGAAGCAGTCCGAATAATATCCAGAATTGTCTGGTATTGTCATTCAGTTCTCTTGAAGCTCTCAAAGTACTACATTGTCAAAATAATATGGGTACCAGCGCAAGCAGGTATAGAAGGAAATGAAAAGGCAGATAAACTGGCCAGGAAAGGGACAGAAACACATGTTTTAGGCCCAGAACCTCTATGCGGGATTTCCAATGGACAAGCCCAACACTACATAGGAAAATGGGTACAAAGGAAACAAATGGGGAACTGGAAAAATACTCCAGGATGCAGGCTTGCAAAGGAAATGATAAAAGGACCAAACAAGAAGCATACTAAAGAACTGTTGGAACTCAGCAGAGAAAGTATAAGATGGGTAGTAGGACTGTTGACAGGACACTGCCATCTGAAAAACACCTATATAGAATGGGAGTAATAAGAGACAATATATGTAGGAAATGCAATGAAGCAGAGGAATCACCTGAACACATACTTTTCGAATGTGAGGCGCTGGGTAGAATCAGACTCTCCACTCTAGGACTACAAGGTGAAGAGAGAGAAAAACCCCAAGAAGATCTAATAAGAACAACCTGCAGCTTTGTGAAAGGAGCAGGTACATCTAGGTGGGAATGGAGGAAAAACATGGTAGCAAAAGTTCTCAGAGGTCGACGCTAATTAGGACCTAATATTTAGAGACCCCACGAAGAAAAGAAGAAGAAGTAGAACTAACTGCATCGTGGAACAATTTAGTTGATTTCCTGTTAAACTGAGCCGTTTGTTTGACGTTAGATTACAATCTGCAGAGAGATTGTGTCCATAAGGTTTGAGGGTGTCTACGCAGCTTGTAAATATTTAATCCATTTAATCCATTAGTTACTTAGTAATACAATATTTTCTTGGTCTGTTGTGGGCTTGTTTGCGTAGGTGGATATTAATTGGTGGTTTATTTGAATGATTGTAGCTTGATTTATTGGTTAGCTTGGCTGGTTGCTTAGTTAGTTAGTTAGTTAATTTGTTATTGAGTTACTGTACTTGGTTGGTTGGGTAACTTCTCATGTGATAGCTTCGTACTTACCTGCTTATTTAACTGCCATTTAGTTTTTGGTTAATTTATTAGTTACGTAGTTCGAGATTAATTTGTTTTGCAACTTAATTCGTTGGTTGGTTGGTTGGTTGGTTGGTAGGCTGATGAGATTGGTGGTAAGCTAATGAGCTTGTCCCATTTGTTACTCAAGTGGGCAGGACGAACACAATCTGTAGCTGATCACATTGCGGCACTTAATGACGGCCCATTTCTTACCCTGACTGTTTATGTATTGGGGTCGGTGTGGATGAGTGTCAAGGTCTTACTAGCACCAACCAAGACGAAGGGTCGATATCTTCAGCGCAAGGCAGTCCCAGGCGACGGCATGCGTGCCACTTCTTCTGTGGCTTGAGGTGAGTTCAGAAAACCATTGTAAACACACATGCCAGATGACTATAAAACAAAGAATAGAAAGCACGATACAATCTCTCGCTGCTCTAGTGACGTAGTTCTCACAATCTCCTATGAATATTTAAATAATGAGCATGCTTCTGAATTGATATGAGTCTTGTTCAAGCGCCATTTTTTTCCTTCGCTGTAATAGATGTTCGTATGAGAAAAGCTCTCATTCTTGAAGGAAAGGTTCGAAGATATTTGATGAGCATATTCATATAGCAAATATAGATATTTTATGTATAGGCCCATGGAATAACCATTTGAAGTCAATTCAAGTTTACAACGACGACCTAAAAATCATGATACTCAGGTATATATACACCTGTTTCGCTATGAAGTCTCTACACATTACCTGTATATCCATTGCCTGGCTGAGTGCCTCAGACTGTTGAGGCGCTGGTCTTCTGACACCAGCTTGGCAGGTTCGATCCTGACTCAGTCCGGTGATATTTGAACGTCCTCAGATAGGTCAGCCTCGTGTTGATAGATTTACTGGCTCGTAAAAGAACTTCTGCGGGACTAAATTTCTGCACCCCAGCGTATCCCAAAACCGTCAAAAGTAGTTAGTGGGACGTAAAGACAATAGCATTTTCACTACGTATATTGTATATTCATTCTAAATTTTACTTAATATTAAACTGATCTACAAAACCTGGTAAACGGTTATGCTGCATATTCAAGCATGTAAATAGGGGCTACCTAGCCAAGGCGGTAAAGGCGTCGTCGGTTCACCCAGAAGACGTGGGTTCGGTTCCCCGTCAGGATGCCAAAAAATTTAAGAAACGAAATGTCCACTTCTGGAGAAGTTTACTCAGCCTACACCAAAGTTGAGCACCAGATTAATTCCTGGGTGCAAAGGTGGCTGATCATAGAGCTAACTACTGTAGCACACTTAGTGCCGAGGTTAATAGTAGTGGGAGTCTTTAACTTTCACTCGAAAGGACTTCATGATCTGCTTTGCTTTGCACCCTGAATTATTTCGTACTGCATATTCCGGCATGTAATTATTTTCGAAATGTTTTAAACCTATGTACGTTTTAGAGGATGGAATGGATTAAATGCACTCAATTACCTACTCGCGAAAATCTTATTAAATGGCGGCGAAAAATGCGTTCACTACACTACGTATGAATAAGTTGACACACGAATTTCTTTTTCTCAGTCTTGTGGTAGCTAGGTGTTCGCCCTACTATGTTCGTAAATGCAATATGATACCTTCCGAGGATCAAAATAGTCGATATCTTCTTAGATAAGTGATGAAGAATAGATAACGGACCTAAGGACACTTTGGATAAATGCATCAATCATCGCTTAGTTGCAAGGAGCTCTGGAAGGAATTTCTCGTAAGCACTAACCGGCAGTCCGCTCCAAGATGTGAAATTAAATCCCTCACTTGGAAAGTGGTCATCTCAAGCAGAGCTCAAATCTCTTGAATTTTCACGGGTGCAAATCGCGTGCGAGTGCAAGCACGACGTTGTCATGTTTCAGAGCCGGTCTAAGCTGCAGAGCAAAGCTGCCTTGTGTCCTGCGGACAGCCTGTCTTGTCGCTTGTAAAACTAAGAACAAATACCGCAAGCGCTCGAAGAAATGCTTCTCTTTTGGTACTTCGAGAGCAGTTGACACGGATTGGGACATTTTTATGCATATATACACGTAGAAACAGAAATCACATTTTTACGTTGAGTGGATCGCATTTTATAGTTTATTAAAGAAAATAGTAGTAATCAATTTCCATGCACAGGTTATTGAGGTCGTTTAAAGATATAGTTATATTAGAAATCATGTTCTAATATCGTTTCGACCTTTTTCTAAAGCTGATGACTAGCAACAACTTCATATGATCTCTAAAAGGCACTTAATAGAAATATATAAGATAAACGCACCTTTTGTAGCCTATAATTTTCTATTTTAGGGGCATGGCTAAAGGTGTGTCTTCTTTCTCTTCGTCACGATCACCGTTTTGATCATCTTCAGTATCACTATCACTGTCATCTTCTAAGTTAATTATAATGGGTTCTAAAATTTCAAATCGACCTATTCACTTCGCAAAATTATCTTCTTGCAATTTCTCTGCGTGTTTTATGCAAGAAATCCAGTTTTCCCTAGTTACGTTATTAATTTCATCGCTTAAAAGCTTTTCAAAGTCTGAAAATCTGAAAGTAGTGTTTTTATTATCGACTTCTTTTATTTTTGCCCAGCCAAGTTCTATGTGCTTTCGAGGCGAGACGTACAATTCTGAGCATCCTGTGTCTTTGCCTTTTCAGCTTCTCTGTTTACCATTGATACATTTGACACACTTACCGAACACGCTTCAGCAGTAAACTTTTGGAACTTAAGAAAAGTAAAGCTGTCTGTGGTTTTCTTCAAGGGCGTATTTCTGGAAGAAACACATTATATACACCATTGTATCCACTGGATCTATCACTACCAACAGTACTGGTCTTTCTGAGTGATATAATTGTTTTCAGTGTGTAATTTGACATAAAATCTTCAATTCAATTTGTTTTAACACGACAGTTCACAAGCCAGACAGAAAGCAGACTAATTATCTTTCCTTATACTCGACATGTCTTGGTCCTCTTGACTACGGGCATCTGTCAATATTTGAACTGTGTCAGCATCCTACTCCTCACTTACGATAATATCCGCTTGGAAGTAACTTAATGGAGTCAACTGTTAGTGGATTAATTTATGATTTTAAGCCACTAGTACTAATGTAATGGGTAATTTCCGACAAAAGAATAGCGTTACAAAAATGTTGCAAAGTTCGCCTCACATGACCCCACACCGAAGCCAATTCATGCGAACAACTTCATCCATCGAGTTCATTCCCAACTTATCCTTTATCTCCTCATTCCGAGTAAGCTCCTGCCATTGTTCCCACCTGTTTGTATCAGCAATAATTCTCGCTACTTTCATGTCTGTTACTTCTAACTTATGAATAAGATATCCTGAGTCCACTCAGCTTTCGCTCCCGTAAAGCAAAGTTGGTCTGAAAACAAACCGATGTAAAGATACTTTCGTCCAGGAGCTGACTTCCTTCTTACAGAACACTGTTGATCGTAACTGCGAGCTCAATCCATTAGCTTTACTACACCTTGATTCAATCTCAACTACTATATTGCCATCCTGGGAGAATACACAACCTAAATACTTAAAATTATCTACCTGTTCCAGCTTTGTATTACCAATATGACATTCAAGTCTGTTGAATTTCTTATCTACTGACATTAATTTAGTCTTAGAAAGGTTAATTTTCATACCACACACTTTGCACCTATTTTCAAGTTCTAAGATATTAGACTGCAGGCTTTCAGCACAATCTGCCATTAAGACCACGTCGTCAGCATAGGCCAGACTGTTTACTATATTTCTACCTAAATGAATCCCTCCCGGCCACTTTATACCTTTCATCAGATGATCCATGTAAACTACGAACAGCAAAGGTGAAAGATTACAGCCTTGTCTAACCCCTGTAAGTACCTGAACCAAGAAGTCATTCTACCATCAATTGTCAACATAAATGCCTTTGATTGATTTTAACAATCTACCCTTAATTCCATAGTCCCCCAGTTTGGCGAACATAGTCCCACATCTTTTCCCTCGGTACCCTGTCATATGCTTTCTCTAGATCTACGAAACATATACACAACTGTCTATTTCTCTCGTAACATTTTTCACTTACCTATCGCATACTGAAAATCTGATCCTGACAGCCCCTCTGTGGTCTGAAACCACACTGGTTTTCATCCAGCTTCCTCTCAAGCACTGATCGCACCCTCCCTTCCAAGATGCCAGAAAATACTTTGCCTGGTATACTAATCAATGTGACACCTCGATAGTTGTTGCAATCCTACCTGTTCCCTAGATTATAGATAGGTGTAATTACTGCTTTTGTTCAATCTGAAGGTACCTTACCGACACTCCGTGCTAATCCTATTATTCTATGAAGCCATTTCATCGCTGCCATCCCACTATACTTCACATTTCAGGTCTAATTTCATCTATTCCTGCTGCTTTATGACAATGGAGTCTATTTATCATCCTTTCCACTTCCTAATTTCACCATCATCACTTTCCTCCTCCCCATGAGCTTGGCTGTTCGCGACACCACCAGGAAGATTTCCTTTTATGTTGAGAAGATTTTCAAAATATTCCCTCCACCTGTCCAGCGATTCCCTGCGATCTATTATGAGTTCAGCTGAATTACCTAAAACACTGTTCATTTCCTTTATCCCTCCCTTCCTAAGATTCTTTATTACTGTCCAGAAAGGTTTCCCTGCAGCTTGACCTAGACTTTCCAGGCTATTACCAGAATCTTCCCACGACTTCCTTTGGATTCAACAACTATTTGTTTCGCTCTGTTTCTTTCATCTGCATCGGCCTTTGTTTGGAGCAATTTCTGATAAGTCCTCTTTTTACGTTTACAAGCTGCTCTCACGCCATCATTCCACAAAGATTTTCGCTTTTTCCCATATTTACACACAGTTGTTCCTAGGCATTCCCTTACTGTTTCTACTACAGCATTCCTGTATGCCACCCATTCTCTTTCTATATCATGAACCTGCTTACTGTCCACTGCTGGATACTTCTCACTAATCAAATCCATGTACTTGTGTCTAATTTCCTTGTCCTGGAGATTTTGTACCCTTATTCAGATTTCACTTTCTCAATCCTAGGGTTAGAGGCACTTAGTTCACTACAGATCAGATAGTAGACTGTATCATCGAAAAATCCCAGGAAATCCCGTATATTCCTAACAGACTTCCTGAATTCGAAGTCGGTTACGATATAGTCTAATATGGGTCTGGTATCCCTAGCCTCCCATGCGTAGCGGTGAATAGCCTTATGCTTGAAGAATGTATTCGTAACTGCTAAACCCATACTAGCACAGAAGTCCCCATTCTCATTAGCTTCCATATCTTCTTCACATTTACCAATTACCCTTTCGTATCCTTCAATTCTACTTCCAACTCCGGCATTATCACTATCCAATCCGTGCTGTTGACCCTGACTACGACGTCACTCAATGCTTCATAAAACTTGTCAACTTCATCCTGATCTTCAAACTCCCATGGTGAATACACTGGGACAATTCTCGTTCTAATTCCTCCAACTGCCAAATCTACCTACATCATTCGCTCCTTTACGTGCTTAACGGAAACTATGTTGCGTGCTATGGTATTCCCGATGAACAGCCCAACCCCGCACTCTGCCCTTCCCTTTTTAACATCCGTCAAGTACACTTTATAGTCTCCTATCTCTTCCTCAATATCTCCCCTTACCCAAATAGCATTTACTCCTAATAATAATAATAATTATTATTATTATTATTATTATTATTTGAAAAATTAATTTGTAATAATAATAATAATAATAATAATAATAATAATAATAATAATAATAATTATTATTATTATTATTATTATTATTTATGTCCGACTCCATGGCTGTATGGTTAGCGTGCTGGCCTTTGGCCCAAGGGGTCACGGGCTCAATTCCCGGTCTGGTCGAGGATTTTAACCTTCGTTGGTAGATTCCAGGGCTGGGTGTGTGTGTCATCTTGAGCGTTAGATTTCATCATAATTAGGGCCCAATTTTCACAGACGCACAAGTCTCCTAAACGGCGTCACCTCGATAGACCTGCACCAGGCCTCTTTGGAGTCCGCAAGCCATTTTTATATTATTATTTATGTATCTGACCCAAAGTATGCAGGCTGCAGATGCAAATAGCTAGAAATGACGTACGCCAATCAGATGGTGTCTCACTATGGAGACAAAATACCTGAGGCTCCTGGCTAACCGTAAAGTAATAGTACATTATGCAACAAGCCTATAATGGCAATAATTAAGACACGAGTTTTGTAATTTCCACACGAGTGTCTTAACTAACATTATCGGCGAGTTGCACACGACTGTTTGTGCTCGACGATAATTATAACTCTATTTTTTAATATTTATTACATTCTGTCGTGATGTGGCTTGACAGTTGAGCGCAGAGTTTATGGGCTGGATTATTGATTTTCCTTGAGTGGATCAAAGAGCTTGACAATGTCATATGTTATCAAAACTTTGAAATAAAACATTGATGGAAGGTTATCATAACCTAGCTTTATTTCAAATACAAATTGTTTATTGTACAGTTGGTGAAGTGAATTTGCGAAATGTGCCGTGGTGGTTGTGGAATATTGGAAGTAGAAGGTGCATTGACGTTAATATGTGTCCGGCATATTTGATTTTGCTATCCTTACCTAATTGGGCAAACAGTTTTATAATAATGGAAATCTGAACTCTGGTTGGTGGAGAATCTGTATCATAATGAAAATCTGCACTCTGGTTTGTGGAGAACATGTATCATAATGGAACTTAAACTATAATGAACTTCATTAAGATTCAGTTTTCTGGCATATAATATTTATATTTCGGCACCATCGAGTATAAAAGTTATTTACTTTTGATTGGGTGATGGAATTTCACTTGTCCAAAGCATGACGTTATTTTCTTTAAACACAAACTATTTTTGGTCTACCACTGATACTCTTTCTAGTGAAAGTATACTCTTTGAATTATGAGAATTGTGCTGAATGTCTGCATAATAATGGCCGGCAACTAAAGGCCACGACTTTCGTTGGACAGGTAATTTAGTTGATGAAGTGAAGGGAAAATAATTTATATGATGTGCAGAAGTTTGTTAGGCGGGTGTGAAGAGTCATAACGAAAACCTAGAATGCCCAGCTTTTGGGTATGCGTTCAACTCAGTAGAATCACGTCGATAGTTTCAATGCTTGGTGGTAGCATCAGGTGATTGTGCTATATAAGACCAGATGTGTTTGTAGAAAGGCGGATTGTGTCTGTATAGGAATGAAACAATAGAGGAAATACATCCGCCAGGGTTGACACAATGTGACCTTCGTCTAAGCTCTCAAAGTCCCTTCTCGTGTGGTTCCACTTTTCCATGAACACGTTGTTGTTAAAATTTGCTTTACCTCGTACCGACACAGATAGGTCTTATGGCGACGATGGGATAGGAAAGGCTTAGGAGTGGAAAGGAAGCGGCCGTGGCCTTATTAAGGCACATCCCCGGCATTTGCCTGGTGTGAAAATGAAAAACAACGGAAAACCACCTTCAAGGATACCGACAGTGAAGTTCGAACCTACTATCATCCGGATGCAAGCTCACAGATGCGTGCCCCTAACCGCACGGCTAACTCGCCCGGTCCTATGAACACGCAAGGAGCGTGTTGAGTTGTATCGGCCCGGTTACATGAAATGACAGGAAATGTCACTCTATGTAAAATCGATTGGTTACATTGTGAGCACTTCAAATACAGTATTTCCAAATGTCCCATGGATGAATTAAATAAATGTCTAAATCCGTAACAGTTCGAATTGTTTGCTAATATTAGAAATGACTTAGTTCCATTGGAAAAATCTAAGTTGGTGTTGATACTCCGTTAATGATGATTTTACGGAGAAATGTAGCACAATGTCTCACGAGCTCCTTAATTTTAATTAAGAATATGAAAATACAATGTCAGCATCTTCAATTGATCAGAAGTTATTTTGGTATAATACCTTAGGTGAAGAATCCTGAACAGTATACACACGAATGAAGTTTGTTTTAAGAATACGTATGTACAGAAGAGTGATGTAAATTTGTCCTTTAATTATATTGTGAGGGTTAAGTAGAGCCGAATATATTCTACTGTTTCTGTATTCAGATACATTTTCATGTCGTCTATCACGAAAATTAAGAATAAATCTCGAAAGGAACTGTGACGTTTGTCTTTCATTTAAGAACCAGTTATTATTACTAAATTATTCCGGCGCACTTCCGCATGGAAATATAGCAAGAAATCACGTGGAATAAAACATGCATTAACCCACACCTCTTTTACATAGGCATGTTACAGGTTGAGAAATTAAAAGCACATCTCAGAGTGTTAATTAAGCACCAACTGTATGTGTTGGAAAGGAATGAAGTGAGGTAACATATTATCATATCATTAATTACAACAGTTCGTACATATTTTAGGTAATACAACGTTTCCAAACACTTATTTTTAAGAAATTACTGCATATTGCATGTTAACATGTTAACGCAATGCGGATGAAGTGCTGACCTTACATGCTAATTGCACCAGAATGAAATTCAAGCGCAAAGTACGATGAGTAAACCACATCTGGATCCATGACTACTTAACAATGTCCAGTCATCGAATCTTCCTTATTCATGAATCTATTTTACATAGTTGTGGAGGAAAATATATAAGATCTTTTCACAAATGGCAGAAGACTCGGGAGAATTCAAACATTCTCGTACAGGTGATTACAGTTTCACACAATACTATTTTTTTAGTGATGACGGAAAAATCTAAGTGAAAACGAGATTTGACCACCAAGGGGCTCATGATCAAACATGCAGAACTTCTCCAGGGTGTCAGTATCTTCTGAAATAATGGTACTAACTTTGTCTTTTCAAATCGAACTACACTGTTTTCTACACCTAACCTTAAACTTACAAGTATTACGAATTCAGCGCCGTGATTATTTTGAAAATCGGACAAGTACTTCTCGAGAAAATATAATTTATTCAAATGTGCTTCATTTGCCAGCCAGGGCCTGCCCTGTTCGATTCGCGCTAGGTGTGAAACATGAGCTAGCTGTTGACATACAGAATTCCTTCACCTTCTTCTGGCAGCTACGTAGGTATTCGCTCTACTGTGTCTATAAATATACCACGATTAGATGTATGATGTAACATAATTAATATCGCCGTAGGTAACAGGTAAAGGAAAAACAGATATGCGATGGATTTCCTTTCCTATCCGACTTCCCTTGGTCAACCCTTTTTCTTTTCTCATACCGACGGCATTAGATTGGCGAAGCCTAGGGCATCTTTCATTTTCACGGCCTTCGTGGCCGTTGCCTTACTTCTGTTCAGTCTTCGAAGAATCGATTAATTTCTGATTAGTGGGTGATTGCCCAGTTGTACTAGTTGAACTACTTTTTTTCTATTGTTTAAACTAACTCATGTAGGTATTCGGCGACGATGGGATAAGAAAGGCCTAGGACTAATAAGGTAACGGCTATGGTCTTAATTAAAGTACAATCCCTAGTGTTCGCCTTGTGTCAAAATGACAAGAAATGGAAAACCATCTTCAGGGCTGCCGATAGTGAGGTTCGAACGTACCATCTCCCGCACGCAAGATAACACCTACGCAGCGCGTTCCGCGCAGCTAGCTCATTCGGTCTTCTGTGGTTTAATGTCATGTCGGGATAATAATGTTGTCCCTTAGAAGGCGATGCAAATCCGTTTTACCTTTACCTACTACATACGGCGATATCAAAGATGTTAAATCATACAATTTATAATAGTGTATTAATGGGCACAGTAGAGCGAATACGTAGCTGTCAGAAGGAGGTGTACCGAGCTCGATAGCTGCAGTCGCTTAAGTGCGGCCAGTATCCAGCATTCGGGAGTTAGTGGGTTCGAACCCCACTGTCGGCAGCCCTGAAGATGGTTTTCTGTGGTTTCCTATTTTCACACCAGGCAAATGCTGGGGCTGTACCTTAATTAAGGCCACGGCTGCTTCCTTCCCAGTCTTAGCCCTTTTCTGTCCCATTGTCGCCATAAGACCTATCTGTGTCGGTGCGACGTAAAGCCAATAGAAAAAAAGGGAGGTGAAGGAATGCTGTATATCAAGAGCTAGCTCATGTTTCATACGTGGTCTGAAACAAACAGAACAAACAGGGCAGGCCCTGGCTTGCAAATGAAGCACGTCTGAATACACTTTCTCGAGAAGTACTTGTCCGACTTTCAAAACAATCATGGAGATACATTCATAATACTTTGAGTTTAAATATAGGTGTAGTTACATTAAAAAAAACCAAGTTAGTACCATTATCTCAGAAGATAATGACACCATTAAAATGTGCTGTATGTCTGATTATGAGCCCTTTGTTGCTAATACTTTAAGTGAAAACAGAACGACGTTATCTTTAACGGTTCACGAGTTATTTGAGGTGGATATCTTAGTTGAGAAACTCTCTATACCGTATAAGGGGCGATAGAAGTTATTTACTCCGGCCGGCAAAGAAATTTGGAAACAACAAGTAGTCCCTTCACTGAAAACAATTGGACGACATTATTGTCTCACAGCAACATTGGTGAAAATGCTTCCCCATACCAACATTGACTATCCTGCATATCAGTCATATCAATTTTCGACGTACAAGTTATTAATCTTACTGTAAAAGTACACTGTTTCATTAGAGGACTAGTTACTTCTTGGTCAGTAATTCTGTGCGCTTCTTTACGTGAAAATTGTAGAATTGCCTGTGTTGTAGTGATATCCTTAGTAGCGTGCAAGTGAAATAATTCTGGAAGTCAGAGGTAACCTGTCATAAGTACAAAAACAGACGATTTTGACGTTCTTATTGTACGTGGATTGTTTTGGTTGTGCCTTCTTACAAGTTGCTTTACGTCGCACCGACAGAGATAGGTCTTACGGCGACGATTGGATAGGAAAGGGATGGGAATGGGCAGGAAGCGGCCGTGGCCTTACTTAGGGTAATTCCTGGTGTAAAAATGGAGGACCACGGAAAACCATCTTCAGGGCTGCCGACAGTAGGGTTCGAACCCACTATCTCCCGTATGCAGTCTCACAGCTGCGCGCCCCTAACCGCATGGCCAACTCGCTCGGTTCTTAGGGGTACACTATTGAATATGTATGTTCCGCAGGAATAAAGATAAGCCATGTGATACTATCGTATGTGCAAGCAGAACCCAGCGGTAAACAATGGTAAGTGATTATACAATAGTTCAGCCTCATGTCGTCCGCCACGCTCCTTATCGTATTGGCTCTTACGATAATTTACCTCTCAGTCAGTGATACTATTATTTCGGTGTCGTCAGCCATACTGTAAGTAGTGTATGACAGTGCGTTTCGTTGTTTAGACCAGTACTTTATGACAAGGAGTGGAAGAATAAAATGGGTTCTGTTACTGGCAGAACTAAAAGGATCGTGGAATTAGCACCCTTGTTTGCATAGGTAAGGAAATGTTTGAAATTGTAAAATTATTCGTTATTATTATCATCATCATCATCATCATCTGTTTACCCTCCAGGTTCGGTTTTACCCTCGGACATAGCGAGGGATCCCACCTCTACCGCCTCAAGGGCAGTGTCCTGGAGCTTCAGACACTTGGTCGGGGGATACAACTGGGGAGTATGACCAGTACCTCGCCCAGGCGGCCGCACCTGCTACGCTGAACAGGAGCCTTGTGGAGGGATGGGAAGATTGGAAGGGATAGGCAAGGAAGAGGGAAGGAAGCGGCCGTGGCCTTAAGTTAGGTACCATCCCGGCATTCGCCTGGAGGAGAAGTGGGAAACCACGGAAAACCACTTCCAGGATGGCTGAGGAGGGAATCGAACCCACCTCTACTCAGTTGACCTCCCGAGGCTGAGTGGACCCAGTTCCAGCCCTCGTACCACTTTTCAAATTTCGTGGCAGAGCCGGGAATCGAACCCGGACCTCCGGGGGTGGCAGCTAATCACACTAACCACTACACCACAGAGGCGGCACCGTTGTTATTATTATTATTATTATTATTATTATTATTGTTATTATTATTATTATTATTAACAAGTACATCGCAAATGGGAAATATCCCGGTGGCAATGGTCAATTACAGTAGTCATAATAAACTAAAAAAGCAAAGTCATCTCCGTACAGGCCATGAAGACCCTTGGAGGGGTGGAAGGTAAAGGCTTCCACTATCCGTAACCTCGGAACTTAATGGGGTAGGGTGGTTAGCTCTACGCCCGGGTACCTTTGCCCCCGGGAATTAACCTGGTACTCATTTTGGTGTAGGCGGAGTGAACATCAGGGCTATGTGCGCCTCCGGAAGTGGAAATCTCGATTCTTAAATTTTCGGCCTCCTGGCGGTGATTCGAACCCTCGTCCTTCCGGGCGAATCGATCACGCCTTTACCGCCTAGGCCAGGCAGCCACTGATAATAAAGTAAAGTTAACATAATTACCCAACAATAACAACTACAAGCAACAACAAGAGTAACAAGCAATTCCATGGAAAGAAAATATTACAAGAAATGGAAAGGGACAGAGCTCAATAATGGATATTCTGTGATTCAGGAGAATAACGAATTCGTCTGTGCTAATATCGTCGGAACACTGTGGAGCTTATCACATCTGCAGAAGCTGCTCATCTTATTAGCGTAAATAATGGTTCAAGAAATTCTTAGCTGGCTCAATTGGATTGCATCCCATACGATCAGTCAAAGTTATGTCCCTACGAATCATAGTACGGTACGTCGTTTGCAAATAGCCGAATTCATCATAGAAACTGCGAATGAAGTCGAGAATGAACTTTAAAAGTTGAGAATGTACGGCTTTCATATTCGTTAAGAACAGTCCATTGGACAAAAATAATCGTAAGTTATTCCCCTTAAAAGCAAACATCAGCGACATCTAAGTCCGCAGTCCATCCAAGGCAGACACCGACGTCGTATGGTGCAGGCAGTGAGTGTGTTATTGTTTGTGCAATACGTAGGGACGAATGGGACGGAAAAACAACGTAACAACAGAGGAGGAACGCCGGATTGCCGTACGTCAGTTTAAAGCAGGTAAATCTTATAAAGACATTAATGAACTTATCTGCAGACCAATTACAACAGTAAGAAGCATAATATACAGGTCTACTAAAGCACAAAATTTCCTAAATGCTCTCCGAAAAGGCCGTCTACCTATCTTGAATGAGAAGGGAAAGCGGCTAGTGGTCCGTCAAGTTCAAAAAGTCTCCAAAATTGAGTGCCCCGAAACTAAAAGTTCAGGTCGCAAATGAATTCGGAAAGACTGTTTAAGAGAATTCTGTACGGAATGTTCTCTACGCAGCTGGCTTTCATGGACCAACAACCCGTAGAAATTCATACATTAAAAAAGTGAATAGAAAGAAGAGACGTACATACATTTGCAGAAACGAGCGTAAACAAGGACCTCGAATTCCGGAAAAGGGTCGTCTACACAGACGAAAGTGAATTTAATATTTTCAAGTCGGATGGGAGAGTGACGGTTTGGAGACAAAAGAACAGTGAGATGGAAGAACGGAACTTGACTGCTACTGTCAAACACATACAAGTATAGGGGTGCGTGAGTGCGAGTGGCGGTGGGGCCGTACATCCAACTGAAGGCATCTTGGACCACCGTGGATATATTCAGATTCTGAAAGACCATCTTGTGAAAAGTGTAGAAGATGTGGGCCTGACTAGGGACATCGTTTTCACTCAGGTCAAACACACGGCTCATAATACCAGGCTGTGGCTGCTGTATAACACACCACGTTATATGCAGACCCCACCTCAGTCAACCGACCTCAATACCATTGTAGGATGCTTTGCAACGAAACATGCGAAAAGGACCTATTTCCATCAAGAATGAGTTGCAGACAGCATTGTTGGACGAGTGGAAGAATATCACAAGAACTACTGACTGAAAAGTTGGTGAAGTCCATGTCCCGACGACTGTCAGAGGTTACTAAACAAAAAGGTGGCCCAGCGAAGTACTGAACTCCAAAAGTAACGTCGAAACAGCCAGACGAAGGCACGGACGAATACTTCTTGGAGGCCACTTTACCAACTGTTCTGTTGTTTTTGTCTGTTTTGTCAATTAACAGGGACAAATGTGCAGTGTTTTGTTTTTCCTTGTGGCTACAGTGCTTTATACCTATAAGCAATGTACATTTAATTGTCTGAATTGACAGTTTTATTTCAATAAATCATCTTGCATTGTGTTATATCAGAGCGACGAATAATTTCTGGGGCCACTGTACTCTAGATGTCGAAAACGTGACCTTATTTTATTAAAACATTACTGACGGACTCGATATGTTGCTAACGAACGAAGAAACAAAGGTATGCAGTTTTCAGTGTTCATTTTGGTTAGACGATTGATATACATTTACATAAAATGTTAACAAACTTCCTTTAGACTGGAATGCATATTTCCGTTATCTGCATTCAATAAAACGGTTTTTTCTGTCAATTTGATAGCTTCCCTATATTTTGAGATCTACCGTCTTTTTTAAAGGTTGTATCTGAAGTTTGTTAAGAAGGAATCCATATTTTCCATTGCCGACTTACTAAAATGTAACATAAAAAGCTTTCCAGTGTGTCAAACACACAATAACTTCAATACAAATTATAACACTATAAACATGCCTGTAAAAAAATACACACTATTATACAAAGAATGATATGTTTCTTTCTACAAGAGCATCCTCCGATTCTATCAAATCACTTAAAATATGCGTACATGTGTGCAGTAGTGTTTACATTGTGTAAACTTCTCAATGATAGAGAGTTAGGTGATGATATGAACAGGTATTGATTTACAAGTATTAATTTAATGAAAATACTTCTGTACTTATCTAGACTGCCGATGCTAAGTCCGTTGTCTCCAAACACTATTAATGTATGGTACATTGTAGCTGAAGATAAACGTGAAGGGCCCGACCATGAAGGTAACTCTGATAATGATGACTTTGACAAGGATCCTGACTACGAAACAGACGGCAAAAGATCAAATACAGTCCTAGTGAGGAGGAGCACACTGGTGGTGAAGTTCCTTTTAATCATATTATCGTGCAGTCGCATCGGGTGGCTGATAATACTAATAATGAAAGCATGAAGAGCGCTAATACAATCAACACACAAGCAACTGATTTCTCAAGAGGCCGGAAGCGAGTGCGTCACCAGTGTGAGTGGGAGTGTAATATAAGGAAAAGAGGCCGAGAAGCAGGGGCGAAGTATAAATACAAAACAGGCAGACTAGTTCCGGCAAAATAAGTTAAGCCTGCCAGCAAACCTCCTTGTAAAAGAAAATGTTCGGAAAACTTAACTTCGGAAGACATTTTTAACAGTTTCTGGAGAAAGGGAAATAGCAATGATATTAAGAGATTATTCGCAGCTTCACACGTAATTGCTAGAAACATGATAGAAGGGTAGTACAAGAGAGGGAGTTAGAGCGTAACGCGACACGTCAGTACTTCTTTGAAGTTCATGGCCAAAGACTTCAAGTATGCAAAATATTTTTCCTGAACACATTAAGTATTTCCGAAATGTACGTCAAGACTACCTTCGCGAAGAAAACTACTGGTGGAATTGCTGAACCAGATCAGAGAGGAAGGAAGGTGCCATCAAATAAGTTGTGCGAAGAAATAAGGGAAGGCATCAGAAAGCACATCAGAATGTTCCCCAACATGAGAGCCACTACAGTACAGCCGAGGGCAATCAGGCAGCCTGTATCTTGGGAGCAATCTCAATATTTAAAAATGTATTCTTTGTGCTTAGAGCATTGCAAGGAAAACCAGGTGGAACAAGAATTAACAGCATAGCAGTCGTTTTACAATGACATTTTAATACTGACTTTAACTTAGGTTGCACGGAACCTGCAAATAATTCCTATGATGACTGCGATGAGTTCCATGTGAATGTTTAAGAAATTATATAACAGACGAAGAAATAATGATAATTAAATCAGACTACGAAACCGACTTGTCAGAGGTAGGTATGAGATATAAAAAATACATTTGATAAAATTTAGTCAAATGAACCTGGATTAAAAATAGTCATGTTCGATCCTCAGACGTCTGCCTTCACCATACCTTACAAAGTCTAGTGTCTTTTACCTAAGAAAACTCTAGACGTACAATCTGAAAACCATTGATGCTACAGAACAGAAAGCCTACAGTTGCATATGGGATGAAACAGTTGCAGGTCGTGGACCTAAAGAAGTGTCATCTTGTTTATTGAAGTGGGTTCTAGCTAATCTTTCTAAACTCAAACTAAGGAACTTACGATAGGAACTGATAAGTGCGAGGTCTGTAAAGTTAGTGAAATGTCACTTAAGATAGTTTACCTCTGACGTCCAGAATTTGAGTCTTGTATTTGAATAGTTGCAGTGGAATTCTCTAATTTCCCTGAGCAAATGTTAAAAAAAGATTAAGAGGATGGCACATGAAGGATAGTCACTATTAATAAAAGTATTCAAATCTCGGATCCCCTAACGGTCTATCTTCTAAATCTTGCAACTAGCTATCCTACTGTCTGTTATTGTAGTGGACTTGAATTCGGACGTTCCATTTGTTAGCTATAGTGAAACTTTCAACTAGCTACTGCAAGACAGGCTAACTGAAATTACGGTGAATGAAGAGTGTGAGTCCATTGTTGAGGCTGGTTTACCAGGACTCATCATAAGATACCAAAGTAGAATTTTTCGGCATATATGTGGAAAATTCGAAATATCTTGAAACTGAAGTCAGCTGCTAAAGTAAGCCTACACATAGAGAACTGTACAACTTTTTCACATTATATCAGCAAGAATGCTTGAGTGGATGACGTCCGGCAAAGCCAACAGAAGCCTAAAATGGACACAACTTTAACGGACAGTTCCATAAAACCCATCGGGTCAATATAAACCCACAGTGAATCTGTTGACCGCGTTGTTTTCGTTTCGCCTAGCTAGAAACTGAACTCTACTTGTACGATTCAGATCAAAGGGCATAAGGATAAACTGCCGAATTTTTACATCTGCTGCTACTATGCACAGTTAAGGGAAGATAACTTGCCTCGCAGAAAGCACATGAACATGTCTTCAGAGGAATGTAGAGCTATCTAAACGTTTCAATAAACGTAGAATTGTCCTGTGAGTACCGCGTGAGCCACTAGATAGCAGTTTCCGTAAGTCCGCCAACTTGAAGAATGGGAAGTGCAACTATTCGGTCATAAACTTGAGTTACGGTAGAAGTTCAGAAATTCAAGTATTCCTAAATCGTATTAATGAACTTAATCAAAATGCAACGCTGTGAATCGCATATCTCTATAGTGATCATGTTCCAAAATATCAAATATGTTGCTGCTCAATGTAAGACATGATGTGCATGAGCCCCATGTACATAATGTGTGTGCAGTCTGTCTAATAATTGTGTGACTGATTTCTACATTCATAAGTGTGTGCATACGTACAGGATATCCGGTAAATGGTAGAGCAAGCTGAAGGGGCATAAAACTTCACTGAAAATGAAACGTAATATACTTCTTTTGAAATTCCAATGAAGTGTAGTTTCAAAGACACAGGCCATTGAAACTGTGTTGAAACTGAGGAGCTGGCAACGCTTGTGGCCATCGCGTGGCACGGACTCGGCTTGGCGCGTGCTCGGTCCAGCAGTGGCTCCGCTTGCCTTGTTCGTCCGTCGTGTATAGCAGACTCATACACTTCACGCGTGCGTTTGCTTTTCCTAGAACGTTTAAAACACGGCCATGAGCAGGTATTGTACGATGTTGCAAAGTTCATTATTTGTTTTCAAATTGCACTCAATGTAGATCAGTCTAAAAATACTATACTAATATCCTTTCTAACCCAGAATTCTCTTCAGCCTGGCTTGCTCTGTTATTAAACGGACATTCTATGTATATAAAATTGGAGTTGGCAATTGAGAGGAAACCAACTTTGACCTATATATGTTGTGTATTTTCCTGGAGTTGAAGGAGGAAACCAAGAATTTCCACTTCAAGAGTTGGCATGTGTTCTCGAGGTTGAGTTTATCAAGCACCAGACCTTCAAACAAACCACAAACTCCCTTTCCGTAAACTATACCCAGACTATAGGAAAGATTTTGACAATAGGCGTAGCTAACCTCGAAGTAAAATATTTATAGCGTGATTCTGCGATAGTGATCCCGAGTTCATTATTGGTAGCTGCTGCAATTTATTCACTTTTGAATTTACTGCCGTGTGTGCATGTGTTGGATCAATTTTTGAATGGTTTGTGGGATTCAAATAGATCTTAGAACTATTATTTGCCTAATTATTGTATTTATGTCATTTTGTCTCCTGTCTGAATATTAGTGATTATGGTCTCCTTTCGGCATCCAACAGTAAACTCAAGAAATGCTGTAAAATCGATGTTAGTAGAGGAACTTTCTTGAAAATATTGTTTTGTGTATTATATACATTTCCAGTCTTCTCATCTGTATATAAATTTCCAACTTGATTGCGAAGTTGTATGGAAAGCAAGGAACAGAACTAACCAAATCAGTTGCCCATTTCCCTACTTCAACTTGTGAAGTCCCTTTCATACACTAAATATTTTGTCAAATCTACTAGTCATCACAGGGAACTTATCTAGCAAGTGCAACTTAAAAGGTTTGTGGCTATCTTCTTGAATTAGAAACACAATGCCCAGAACTCACATCGAATGTAGTAATTATATCTTAATACGATGTTTTTAAAGACTTTCGTATGGAGCGTGGCAATGTATGGAAGCGAAAAATGGACGGTAACTTGCTCAGAAATAAAGAGAGTAGAAGCTTGTGAAATGTGGTGTTACAGAAAAATGATAAAGATGAGATGGAGATGAATAGATCGAATTACGAATGCGGAGGCATTGAATCAAATTGATGAGAGGAGAATGATTTGGCAAAATTTGACCAGAAAAAGAGATAGAATGATAAGACACATCTTAAAACACCCAGAATTTGTTCAGATAATTTTTGATGGAAGTGAAGGCTATAAAAACGGCAGGGGTAGGCCAAGGTATGAATATGACACACAAATTAGAGTAGATGTAGGATGTAGTAGTAACGTAGGTTAGCACATGATAGGGTGGAATGGAGATGTGCATCAAACCAGTCTATGGACTGATGACCAATACAACAACAACATCAACAACAGGAATTAAACAACTACGAGCAGATCATTGTAATACTCACCCCTGATAAATTGGGTTTTATTTCTTGTATTGTTTAATTTATTATAAATTATTGGTATTGTATGATGCCAGAAAATATAAGTGGTGTAGAATACTATAATTTTATGTACATCACCATATCAAGTGGTGCTCGTCTATTTGAAATTTACTGGTTCATAGATATTTTTAAAAAAGTACCGTTCTGAAGTAAATTCTTCCAGGAGAGAACACAGTTATTGTGTACTGAAGGTAGACTTGTGTTTATCAATTAGAAAGTTAAATATTTATAAACAAATTACTGATGTTATTCACATTTACATTAAAGTAATTGTAAAGTTTGTCTCCAATTTATAATTTTATATCTAATAAAAGTTAAACCTTATTCTATAATAATAATAATAATAATAATAATAATAATAATAATAATAATAATAATAATAATAATAATAATAATAATAATAATAATAAACTATTTTAATTTTTAATTTCAATTAAGTTATTATTCTATTGATTTAGTCTGAATACAGGTCTAGATACATTATTTCTTATCCTCTCTCACGTAGATGCTACACAGTGTTATGTTTTCCCTAATCTAAGTGGGATATAAATTATATTAACACATTCACTTCATTTAATAATAATAATAATGTTATTGTTTTTACGCCACACTAACTACTTTTACGGTTTTTGGAGACGCCGAGGTGCCATGATTTAGTTTTTCAGGAGTTCGTTTACGTGCGGGTAAATCTACCCACACGAGGTTGACCTTCAAATACCACCGGACTGAGCCAGGATCGAACCTGTGAAGAAGGCCAGCGCAGCGCCTCAACCTCCTGAACCACTCAGCCGGACCCACTTCATTTTAATTCAGTTACCCCTCCCTACCTCTTCCTCGCTCTCTCCACTGTTACGAATATACATGCTATTTGGCATACGTGGTTTCAATATACCCGATACTAGCGTTGTTATTGTTTAAAAAGTGTATTTTTGAAAAAAGAAAAGCTATTGAGTTATTGGGATGGAGTGTAAGCGGTGAATAATTAATCATTTATGTCACAGCGATGTTGTGGTAAATATGCTACTATATCCTAAGCATGTTTGAATTTAATTTTCTTAGAAGCTTATATAGAAAATAAAGTAAGATTAAAGAGGAACTCATGAGATGGCGACCTCGGAACCATGAAAGTAGTGCAGCATTGCTTTCACCGATTATATCTAAACTTTCTCACTTCTTATTCTCCTCCTATCCTAAATCTATGACGTTGTGTTGTTGTTGCTGTTGTTGTTGTTGTTGTTGGTCCATTTTGGCTTTGTGGTCACCGGGCTATGTACTCAGTGTACGTGTCTTATAACCTGTTGGGTTTGGAGTTGGTTGGAGTGTCGGTGCTGATGTTTTGATTTGGAATGGGAAGTTCGTGTGCCTGACTCCAGCACCGGCTAGAGTTGATTGGTGAAACCATGGATAACTGTTTTTGTATGTCAGAGAGTTGAATTTCAACGAACTTCTCTTCTTACTTGGCAGAGTACACCTCGTTTTATACCCCCCTTAATATTTAGGTCCTCCGTGGAAAAGCTGGAAATCAGTCCAGGCCTCTCCAAGTGGGAAACTAATATATTATCAGCGGTTCTGATTGTAGACCTGCCGGGCTGAGTGGCGCAGACGGTTGAGGCGCTGGCCTTCTGACCCCAACTTGGTAGGTTCGAACCTGGCTCAGTCCGGTGGTATTTGAAGGTGCTCAAATACGTCAGCCTCGTGTCGGTAGATTTACTGGCTCGTAAAAGAACTTCTGCGGGACTAAATTTCTGCACCTCGGCGTCTCCGAAAACCGTAAAAGTGTAGTTAGTGGGACGTAAAGCAAATAATATTAATTAATTATTAATTGATTGTAGACTAGGATGACGGAGGTAAGAAAAAGGAAACAGTTAATATTGGTCTGCGTATGTGTTGACCACGATCGGTATTTGACTTATCATCTCCATCCCGTTACACCTAGACGACAACAATTGGCCATTTGCGGATACTAGATCTACCTATATTTAAGTAGATTCTAGTTTTCTTCCCATGTAGGTAACACAGAAAAAAGAGAAAAATAGCTTACATGAAGCCTTACGAGTATTTCAAAGACGATTTAGAAACTACAAGTTGTAGAATACAATTTGTTAAGGTTTCAGTATTGTTATGAGAAGGCAGAGATAATAGGATGAAGTTGTGTAGTATTCACAGCAGTTGCTGGAAGATTGAGAAGAATATGATTCCTATTACAAAGACTATGTCGGTTTTCTACAACATCGGCCTTAGTGGGGTAGTAGTATTTCTTTGTGATTGTTAATACTTCTTGTTAATGATATTAGGTTTCGTGATTTACCATTACCTTCCTACCTTTCTTTAGCGCATTAAATGATGAGGTATAGTGTTGTGATGCTATGGATTTCTATGCAGTTTACCATTTGAAGTCTAAAATTTATCAAAATTAAGTAACTTTTTTGTGGATATTTAGTTGTGAATATCTAGTTGTGATCATCTTCGTAGTCTGGTCAAATATATTCAACAACCAAAGTTATTTACAAATAAAACAGCATTCGATCATAAAATATTTTCTTTAAGGATAAACCGATTCAGACTTCCAATTCTACGTTAGATTTTGTACCATTATCGCTATAAAGAGCAGATTGGCATGAGTATACGAATGATAAGCAGTGTCTCATGATGCATTAGAGAAGCCTCATATATTTCGTTTTGGAGGCGTTATGATGAACTTATTCCCACTTTACTTTGTGTTTTGGATAGGTTTCAATTTAGTAACAATAATAAACATTATAACGAAGAATAATTCAACCGAACTAAACCAAACCAAACACCGTGACACAACAGCCTCGAAGGGCCATGGCGTACGACCACTGCTCAGCTTGAAGGCCTGCAGATTACAAGGTGTCGTGTGATCGACACGACCATTCCCCTCAGCCATTATCCTTAGCTTTCTAGACCGGGTCCGCTATCTCACCTAACCAAGCCTGGAATCGAACCCAACAACAACATCAAAACAACAACACGTTTTCTCTGCTGATGATTTGAGATTAACATTTCTTCTCTTTCTTTTAGGACAGTTTCAATTTTATTAGGTTCTTTTACTTATAGCTTACCGCTGTTTCTTTTATGGTACAGATTTACATTACCAATTATAATTACAGTTTTTATAGCTGACGTTTACTCTAATGTTCAATTACATGGTGCCGTTTAGATGTTATAACATAACAAACCTATTTTATAGGCCGCAGATAAAAATAACTGCTCCATTAATGACAATAAGCTCACAGATGAAATACTGGCTGCAATCAAATAGCATGAAAGAAAAGACAATAAATGATATGGATATCCATGAGAACTACTCAGTTAATGATGGTAACAATAATGAAATAATTATAATTGGCAATACAGAAGTTATTCCATAAAAGTAAAATCTATGAAATGAAATGATGATACCAGAGGGCGTGACTAGTAGACAATCTCGAAGAACTTGGGCGTCATTCTCTAAAAGCAGAGTAGCAGAAATTCTACACGTATACACCCGAATTAGAACTCGAAACCCTGTCGGCCATACTAAACCTTCGTTCAATGCCAGTTTTGGCATTCGTCCTGTTATTGTACTCTAGTTGTGGGATGCATCGGCTGTTCTGAGAGTAATATCACAACAGCATACAGAGAAACACACAATATTTTCACACGAAACGATTATTTATTTAGTGTCCGAGGACATGTTGGGCTCGCCTGGTGCAGTCCTTTTGTAAGGATGAGCCTCCAACGAGGGTGGACGACATTTGCTGTGTATGGGAATTGCGTGGTATTGTAATGGAGGATAGTGTTGTGTGTGAGTTATAGGGATATTGGGGACAGTGAAAACACCCAGATCCCAAGCCAAGAGAATTTTGAGGTTAAAATAACCGGCCGGGCCGAGAATCAAACCCGGGGCCCTCTGAACCGAAGGCGATTACCATGACCATGACTACGATGACCATTCAGCCAAGAAGCCGGACGTACGGAACACTTTTGTATTCAAATAATAGAAAACAAAGGAATTCATAACTCGGTTTCATTAGTTTTATTATTATTTGAAATTTAATACTGTTCCTTCATTTATAATTTGTTTATTGAAAGTTAACTTAATTTCATCACTCTTCATTTACACATTTAAAAAAGAATAAAGTCATCTCCGTACAGGCCATGAAGACCCTTGGAGTGGTGGAAGGTAAAGGATTCCAATATCCCCACCCCCGGAGGCCCGGGGTCGATTCCCTGCTGTGCCACGAAACTTGAAAAGTGGTACGAGGACTGGAACGGGGTACACTCAGCCTCGGGAGGTCAAGTGAGTAGAGAGGAGTTCGATTCCCATCTCAGCCACCCTCGAAGTGGTTTTCCGTGATTTCCCAATTCTTCTTCAGGAAAAATGCCGAGATGGTACTTAACTACAAACCAATCACTATTGATCTGCATTTAGGGCAGTCGCCCAAGGGGCAGATTCCCTATCTATTGCTTTCCTAGCCTTTTCTTAAATGATTGCAAAGAAATTGGAAATTTACAGGATATCTCCCCGTGTAAGTTATTCCAATAACTAACTCCCTTTCCTGAAAACGAGTATTTTCCCCAATTTGTCCGGCTCCATGGCTAAATATTTAGCGTGCTGGCCTTTGGTCACGTGGGTCCCGGGTTCGATTCCCGGCGAGGTCGGGAATTTTAACCACTATTGGTTAATTTCGCTGACACGGGGACTGGGTGTATGTGTCGTCTTCATCATCATTTCATCCACATCGCGACGCGCAGGTCGCCTACGGGAGTCAAATCAAAAGACCTGCATTTGGCGAACCGAACTTGTCCTCAGACTCTCCCTGCACTAAAAGCCATAGACCATTTTCTTTTTCCCCAATTTGTCCTCCTGAATTCCAACATTATCTTCATATTGTGATATTTCTTTTTTTTCTATTTGTTTTACGTCGCACTGACACAGATAGGTGTTATGGTGACGATGGGACAGGACAGGCCTAGGAATGAGAAGGAAGTGGCGGGTGGCCTTAATTAAGGTACAACCCCAGCATTTGCCTGGTGTGAAAATGGGGAAACCACTAAAAACCACCTTCAGGGCTGCCGACAGTGGGGTTCGAACCCACTATCTCCCGGATGGGAGCTCACAGCTGCGCGCTCCTAACCGCACGGCCAACTCGCCCGGTTTTCTTATTTTTAAAGACACCACTCAATCTTATTCGTCTACTAATGTAATTCCACGCCATCTCTCCACTGACAGCTTGGAACATATCGCTTAGTCGAGCAGCTCGTCTCCTTTCTCCCAAGTCTTCCCAGCCCAAACTTTGCAACATATTTGTAACGCTACTCTTTTGTCGGAAATTACCCAGAACAAATTGAGCTGATTTTCTTTGGATTTTATTTTCCAGTTCGTGAATCAAGTAATCCTGGTGAGGGTCCCATACACTGGAACCATACTCTAGTTGGGGTCTTATTTGGCCTCTCCTTTACATCCTTACCACAACCCCTAAACACCCTTATAACCATGTGCAGAGATATGTACCCTTTATTTACAATCCCATTTATGTGATTACGCAAATGAAGATATTTCCTTATATTAACACATAAGTACTTACAATGATCCCCAAGAGAAACTTTCACCCCATCAACGCAGTAAATAAAACTGAGAGGACTTTTCCTATTTGTGCAATTCACAACCTGACTTTTTGTTTGTTGCTATTTTGCTTTACTTCGCACCGACACAGATAGGTCTTATGGCGACAATGGGGTGGATACGCTGTGGCTTGTGGTTGCTTGGGTTTAAAATATCTGACAAACTCACCAACAATCCAATCATGTTTACCGGGAATAACATCAGTTAGGTTATTTATTTGAAGGCGTACTGTACATCTGTTTGGTAGATACATTTACATTGTTGTAGTATTTTAATCTTGGATAGTAAATATCTATGTCCCCTCTCGTGATGAAACTCCCCCGCCATTAAGAGGCTAGCTATTATCATCGGACGCCTGATAAGTTTTAAATACTATTTTCAAATTCGGTGAACATGAAAATTCAAACAACACTACAAGACTGTGCAAAATCAAGCAGTAAACTTGTTGAATTATGGACATATAATATTACTTTTCGCTGAATGAATAATAGGAATTTTACTTTTTAAGGCATGGAAATACTGTCATTCCCATCCAAGGAATTGTAAATTGTGACACAAAAATTATTACGTGTTAGTTTCCTTTGAATGTATAAATATAGGAAAATAAAACTGACTTTTTAATCGAGCACAGTATAAATCAAACCGGAATATCTTGAAAAGGTAGGTTTTCTTGCGATTATAGAGTTTTTCTTAAATACTGCACTCATGAGGAAACCAGAAATATTTTTGAACAGGTGTATGTGAAAGTAACAATAAAAGAAAACGTAAAAATCTAATAACCGACGGAGGGTAGCTGATTCAGATAATTTCAGCATTAGATATTTGTGATTGTACAATTAAATTATTTACACTATAGTCGGTCAAATGGGGGAGAGACTTCAAGATATTGAAGAATTACAATTTCTTGAGATCATAAACTCAAAACCGTTTCAAAGCTTCACAATTTTACTTCCACATCACTTGTTTTCGTCACTTAAATCAAGCTGTAAGTGTCTCTTAAATTTTATAAATTACGAAGTGAATTAATGGCTCTTAACAGGCTGTGGTATTTTTTGGGAAAATTTGTTACTGAAATTAAGGAGTTTCTGGAACCTATAAACTGTATTCCTTGATACCAACAATACCATGATGCACATCAACAATGGAGTATACCTTCTCTTGTTTGAAACGCTTGAAATATTTTTGCGTGATAGTGCGAGGTCAGATACCACTGATGACCGTTGAAAAGGGTTCTCTTGGTGAACTGCAAAGATTAAAGGACTTATGTGATGCCGTCGTCTGGAAGTTCTTTCACAAAAACGAAAGCAGCACTGCACTCGCCTATAAATAAGGATGAGTGTTTATTTCTAATTGCTAATTTATTTATAGATTTAATGAGATTTAATAAGTGTATGTATTTAAGATAACGTTCCTGCTATGCTGAACAGGGACCTTGGTAGGGGATGGGAAAATTGGAATGGATAGACAAGGAAGAGAGAAGGAAGCGGCCGTGGCCTTAAGTTAGGTACCATCCCGGCATTTTTCTGGAGGAGAAGTGGGAAACTTCGGAAAACCACTTCCAGGATGGCTGAGGTGGGAATCGAATCCACCTCTACTCAGTTGACCTCCCGAGGCTGAGTGGACCCCGCTACAGCCCTCGTACCACTTTTCAAATTTCGTGGCAGAGCCGGGAATCGAACCCGGTCCTCCGGGGGGGGGGCAGCTAATCGCACTAACCACTACACCACAGAGGCGGACATGAATGTAAGTGAGGGAGAAGAATTTCGAGCATCGATCTATGCTACACCATCAGCGAGTTCCAGAATAACCTATCGATACCGGAACGCTGTACTAGGTCATTCCACGAATGTTAAAGCTTGGTAAAGTCGGTAGCCTAACCTGAGGTCCCTCGGCCAGTGAACTAGTAATGAAACCATCAGGCAAAGATATATTATTTTCAGGTTCGTTTAATTTTAATTCAAATAGAATAATATTCTTGTATCAGTGAAACACTGGTCCGTGCAATGAACAGTTATCTTGCACACACAATATTTTTAAGTACCCTTTCCCTCCATAAGTTTCCGTCTTCACGCAACTGAGCTACAGAAGTTCGATCTTGGCTGATCTCATAACGACACCGACATCTCATTAGTTTATATTTAGATTTTAACCAAACTACATTGAACTACACGTACGAAAATCTTGTTACAAGCTATTCAATCAGGTTATGTAATATGTTATATCTAGGGAACTGTGAATGACTTGAAATACGGGTCAAATAAGTGAACGTATCTTAATTCCGGCTGAAGGATGGAAAAAGTAGAGTCCTACAAGGTAAAGATTCGTATATTTTATGTCTCATACAGGTTATTTTTCAAACCTGATCTTTCATTTTTGCTACGAACAATGCATCTACGACCGACCCCGCTGTCGTGTTAAGGAAAAAGTCCGTAACTACCTGAATTTGAAAAATGAGAAAATTGAGATTAAAGACGTATAATCAATATCTCATTACTTTCTACTTTATGGATGGCATTGAAATTAATAACTGAACTATAAAATAGGCAGGAAATTGTATTTCTGTCGCAGCTTCTTACTAGAATGATTACCAACAATAAAATGAAGGAATTGGCAACGTGCAGACATTGCTTGCTTACATTGTAACCAGTATTTACTTCCTTCTGTCAATGTTGAAGGCAGTATGAAAGTACAGCCTTAAAGTCAGTACTTCTGCAGATACTGTTTTTCTTACTCTGCAGTTTCTACTTCTGCCATTGCAGATATCGAAAAACCCTGATTTGAACAAAATATCATGTTATAGTTTTTAAGGTTGTATTATGATACAGAACATCAAACGGATTCCGACGATACCAAAAACTCCATATTTTTTATTTTTGCAGTTACTTCCTTTTTCCTGCTGTCACCACCTTCTCTGGTGTCCCACAGGACAGTGTCCTAGGTCACCTTCTTCTTGCCATGCTTATTGATGATCTATCTTATCGTTTCTAATTCCCACTATTCATGTGAAACTCTTCTCTTAGCAGATGACTGAAAAATCTTCAAGCAGATCGATTCTTTCACAGATACAATCTACTTGCAAAATGTACATGATTCACTTTCAAGTTGGCTCACTACATGGCGTCTTAAATCTCATCCCTGCAATTGTTCCAACATTTCGTTCACACTTCGAAATTTCCCGTACTTCACCTGCTGAACCAATCGATTTCAATTGTTGATAATCAAAAAGACTTGGGAGTGCATATAGACAGTAAATTGTTTGTCTCACATATAAATAGGGTCAACTCACGCGCTATGTCACCCCTTGATTTACAGGTTTTCTGACATCACAGATATACAGTAAATGCCCTCAGAGCATTCTACGTTTCCTTTATCTTACCGATCGTCGAATACTCCTCTCCACTCTGGTCCATTTCTTATTCTTCAAATCTCAGCCACCTTGAACTTGACCGTGTACAATCTTTCTTCTGTGCAGTCGTCTGAGCCAGACTCCCTGCCTGTCGCAGCTTAAGCACTAACCAAGTGCTTAGGAAACTGAACCTCAAAACTCTTTAGTGCTCGAAGAAAATTGGCCGACCTAAAGCTGCTATACAGAACAGCTAATGATTTATTTAGGTCACCAGAATTAGTTTCTTTATTCCCCCTCCACGTCCCTTCCCGCAGTACCAGATGAAGACACTTTCCATATCCTTTACTCCCGGCTACATCTTACCCAAAGGTATGTACTCAACAGGAACCTAGAAATTTTCCTGTCGTATCCTTCCTTCTGTCATGATATTTCTCATGTAACTTAACTTACTTCCTGGTTCCTTCCTGTCTCTTCTCTTGTATTTAAGTGATTTTTTTTTTTTTTTTTGCTATTTTGCTTTACGTCGCACCGATACAGATATGTCTTATGGCGACGATGGGATAGGAAATACCTAGGAAGTGGAAGGAAGCGGCCGTGGCCTTAATTAAGGTACAGCCCCGGCATTTGCTTGGTGTGAAAATTGGAAACCACGGAGAACCATCTTCAGGGCTGCCGACAGTGGGGCTCGAACCCACTATCTCCCGATTACTGGATACTGGTCGCACTTAAGCGACTGCAGCTATCGAGCTCGGTTTAAGCGAATTTTCCCTTGTGTATGTCGTTGTTTATGTCATCATCTTCATCATCATCATCAACAACAACAACAACAACAACATCATACACCAAAGGCTAAGCCTTGTCACTGCAGTCATTCTCCTCTTAATCCTGCGGTTCTTTTAACTTCCTTATAGTTTTTACATTCCATCAAGTTTCTCACATCTTCGAAGTATGTCTTCCTCTTCCTTCCTTTCCTAGTATTTCTACTTCGAAGACATTTTCTAGGAAGTCATTATGTCTCATGAATCTCTTTCCGTTTTTTCCAATAGTCCAGCTCTCACAACCGCAAAGTAGTACACTCCAGACAAAGGATTTTACAAAAGCCTTTATTGTTTTTAAACTTATGTGGGTATTAGTTAAAATACTTCTTTTATTTTGAAAGGCCTTTTTAGCAAGAGCTCGTCTTCTTTTGATTTCCTTGGTGCATCTATTCTATTCAGTGATAATGATTCCTAAGTAACAGAAATGTTGCACTTGTTCTATTTTGGAATTTCCTATTCTTATGTTTGTATTAACTTTCCTGCCATCTTTGCTCACAACTAAAAATTTTGTTTTCTATTGATTTTAAGTTTGTAATGTTTCAATGTATCACAGAGAACAATCAACATTCTATTTAATTCCTTCTCATAATCTGCTACTATGGAAATGTCATTAGCAAATCTAATAATGTGGATTCTTTTCCAGTTTATCATTATTCTTGTAGTCCTTTCCTTTAAAACACATATTGCTTCTTCAATAAACAAATTGAAAAGATATGATAAGAGTGGTCAACCCTGCCTCACTCCTTTCTTAATTCTTGCCATTCTTGTACATCCGTTCACCACTGTAGATTTTCCAGACGCGCCTCCTATCTGTCGCACCGGCACAGATAGGTCTTATGGCGACGATGGGACAGGAAAGGCGGCCTAGAAGTGGGAAGGAAGCGGCCGTGACCTGAATTAAGGTACAGCCCCAGCATTTGCCTGGAGTGAAAATGGGAAACCACGGAAAACCATCTTCAGGGCTGCCGACAGTGGGGCTCGAACCCACTATCTCCCGGATGCAAGCTCATAGCTGCGCGACCCTAACCGCACAGCCAACTCGCCCGGTATCCTATCTTTCCAGTCAAATTTTACGTGCCTCATACATTTAAACAATGGTATCCAGTTTATCATGTCAAAAGTTTTTTTTTTTCAGGTCAACGAATGCTATAAACACCTTTTTTTGTTCATTTGTAACCTCATTTCCGGTATCATGCTTAATGCAAGGATTGCTTCTCTCGTTTCTTTTCCTTGTTTAGATATGTAAAATATGGGATTGTACAGTTTTGTATTGTATATATTTGTGTCCTTTGTAAATGTTTGTAAGCTATATTTTTCATTTTAGATTACTAACTACTGGACATATTACAAATCTCTGTATTTCGGTGTTATGCTGTTGCTGATCCTAAATAAATAAATAAATAAATAAATAAATAAATAAATAAATTAATTAATTAATTAATTAATTAACACGGCTGCTCAGTAATTAGACGGCTAATCGTCGACCTTCTGCTCCCAACGTAGCGATCCCAGTTGAGGTTGGATGCGCCTGAAAACCTATAAATTCGACTATCCAGTGCAGTTAGCTCCCGGTTTGTTAAAGAATCCCTACAGGAATAATAATAATAATAATAATAATAATAATAATAATAATAATAATAATAATAATAATAATAATAGTCCGCCTCTGTAGTGTAGTGATTAGCGTGAATAGCTGCCACCCCCGGAGGTCCGGGTTCGATTCCCGGCTCTGCCACGAAATTTGAAAAGTGGTACGAGGGCTGGAACGGGTCCACTCAGCCTCGGGAGGTCAACTGAGTAGAGGTGGGTTCGATTCCCACCTCAGCCATCCTGGAAGTGGTTTTCCGTGGTTTCCCACTTCTCCTCCAGGCGAATGCCGGGATGGTACGGTACCTAACTTAAGGCCACGGCCGCTTCCTTCCCTCTTCCTTGCCTATCCCTTCCAATCTTCTCATCCCTCCACTAGGCCCCTGTTCAGCATAGCAGGTGAGGCCGCCTGGGCGAGGTACTGGTCATACTCCCCAGTTGTATCCCCGACCAAGAGTCTGAAGCTCCAGGACACTGCCCTTGTGGCGGTAGAGGTGGGATCCCTCGCTAAGTCCGAGGGAAAAACCGAACCTGGAGGGTAAACAGATGATGATGATGATGATAATAATAATAATAATAATAATAATAATAATAATAATAATAATAATAATAATAATAATAATAATAAGGTAGTCGCATAATAAACACGAGGTAATTGTTTTACGCATCGCTGAATGTGACAGGTGGAAATTTACTTGTTAAGGATGGAACCCCCAATCTTGGGTTTAGAATTTTTGCTGTTACTTCATGCATGGGACTCATGGACTTCGTGGTGAACTTAGTACGTATGAAATCTGTGGTTCCAGTGTCTGTACTGATATTTTCGTTTGTAATTAACTTGGGCTAGAATTTAGAGTAAAACGGATATATATATACCGAGCTCGATAGCTGCAGTCGCTTAAGTGCGGCCAGTATTCAGTATTCGGGAGATAGTAGGTTCGAGCCCCACTGTCGGCAGCCCTGAAGATGGTTTTCCGTGGGTTCCCATTTTCACACCAGGCAAATGCTGGGGCTGTACCTTAATTAAGGCCACGGCCACTTCCTTCCCACTCCTAGCCCTTCCCTGTCCCATCGTCGCCATAAGACCTATCTGAGTCGGTGCGACGTAAAGCAACTACCAAAAAATAACCGGATATAGTATAAATTTTAAGTACCATTGCGGTATTTTTGGCTTTGAAGTGTAATAATAATAATAATAATAATAATAATAATAATAATAATAATAATAAATTTTATCACATACTCCAACTTGTAAACCTCTTAACAGGTGCCAAAGTGTCGACATTGTGTCCCGGAGGAGTCCTTCCAGAAGACAACGGCATGGTGTTGGCGTATTTAACCTCAAATGCCTCCCAGGTCGGCCAGATTCGAACTCATGATCTTGGGAACAGAATATCAACTATATATCGACTGCGCCACTGTTCTCACTACGTTGGAGAGAGAAGCCATGGAAGAGCAATTCCAGGATGGCCAGGAGCAATATTTTAAGCCGCTTCTCTGTTCAACTGTCAGCACATACCTAGCCGAGTCACTTGACGCAACACCTTCATGCCAATGGGTAGAGTTTCATGTCAGTATTCAGCACAGTTTGGCGTAGATTCATTAGAGTGGCATAAACATAAACTGCCGCCGAATGATTCCAACACACGCACGTCCCGTATCAACGTAATTAAGTTCTGTTCCGTATCGCCACTTACATTCTCATCGTACCCGACACGAGCAAAGTAGCTTAGGCGGAAGTGGAACTGGAGAGACGGCTATGACAGGTGCTATCGAAGCGCATACACTATACAGAATGTACGAAAAATATCGTCCAATAGTAACAGGCGGTGACCAAGGTGATCAGGGCAGTTAAAATGAGGATAGAAGCTACTTTACAATTTTTATACAGATTAAACTGGAGCTAGTAACGAAATGTCGTTTTAGGAGGTCTGTGGTCCAAATGACTCGAAACGAACCTCCACGACGTCTTAAATTAAAGGTACGTTGCGAAATCAACTTTTTCTGTGTCCAGTGGTTGCGAACGTAAACAAGATGTCGACTTTTTGCACTTACACCGTTGTTCGACAGTGAAAATTGAACTGAGACCAAGCAGAACGACCGCGGAGACTTCCGCCTGATAAATTATAGTATCAAAACCTCACATTCCTCCAATTGAATCTGGCTGGATGAAAATAAAATTGCGAATTAGAAGGTTGCTTCCTATCCTCAATTCATCGCGATTGATTATTGGACGGGATGTTTCCTACAACCTGTATACCTTAGAAGAACCATCCGAGCACTGAAATAGGATAATAACAGCAAGTTCGTAAATTTTTCCATTGATATTGCCTCGGCCCAGAGTAATAGATATTTATTCTTCTGGGTTTGACTGTGTAAAAGAGGCAAACTACAGGAAAACTTTGTTTTGCGAAGACTTTTGCTAGGCTTTCTCAGAAGTGAATACGATCCACCCACAACAAGTCTAATAAGGCCAAAATGTTTGATTTCATCGACCGTTGCTCTGTTGATGAAATGGTGCATTCGTTCGTCAACAGACGGCTCTCTATGCACTATGATGAAGTAGTGGGAAATAGTTCACATCATCATATTTGCGCGGAAGTGTTATGTTTTCTCAAGAGTTAGTTAAGGAAATAGAAAATAACAAGGTTATCAAACTGATAAAAAGGGGGGAGTATTTAAGAAAAAATACATACTTAGAGCAAGAAGCAAGATAGTGAAAAATAAAAAGGAACTGAAAGAATTGAGATGAGGATGAAGAGAGACGGACGTACATAAAATGAGAGGGACGGAGGAGTTGGAAATAATATCAGTCTGTCAAAATTGTAGTTTTACGAGACCTCTGATATCATGATTATAGGCACGGGAATCCAGTCCACTTGAATGTGATATTTCATTTTACAAATCCCACAGTATTGGCCGGGATTCGAACTACGACGACCTTGGTCAAAGCCAGTGGTGATGTCACCCAGCTTAACGTCTTCCATTCTGTAGCAGACTTAGAAGAGTTTTAGCAGAGTAATAATGATTGCATAGGACCCTCAGTTATCGTGAGCAGGGATTTGAAATCTTAAAAGCTCTTTTGGCTTGTTCAATCGTGAAATTACCAGCGTATCCTGGAACATGATGTAAATTACCTTCCTAGTACTTAGTGCATATTTAGAGACGTATAAATGAGTTTGTGGATTTTTACGTTGATGATTCCTCGGCCCGGAGTATTAATATAGACATATATTCTTCTGGGTTTAACTGTGTAAAAGAGACAAACGTCAGGAAAACTTTATCTTTTGTGAACTTTCGTACGCTTCCTCAGAAGTGAATAAGAGCCAACCACGACAGTTCTAATGATAACAAAAATGTAATTTCCATTGACCGTTGCTCGGAAATGTTAGGTGATCTATTGTTGAGTTTTAAATAATTTTTTCCGGTAGCTGCCAAATGGATCCGGCCCGCTGTGTAGGGGTAACGTGCCTGCCTCTTACCCGGAGGCCCCGGGTTTGATTCCCGGTCAGGTCAGGGAATTTTACCTGGATCTGAGGGCTACGTGATTACAATTGAGGAGCTATCTGACGTTGAGATGGCGACACCCGTCTAGAAAGTCAAGAATAACGGCCGAGAGGATTCGTCGTGCTGACCACACGACACGTCATAATCTGCAGGCCCCCAGGCTGCGCAGCGGTCGCTTGGCAAGCCTGGGCCCTTCGGGGCTGTTGCGTCATGGGGTTTGGTTTGGTAGATACCAAATGTCTTAGCAGAGATCGTTTACATGCCGACATGGAGTGACGAACGGACATTCTTCCGCCCTTAAGAAATCCGACTCCCTCTGCTGGGTTTGATATTGGACCTAGAGCCAGACACTATACCACCGATCCACATATGGAAATAATAATAATAATAATAATAATAATAATAATAATAATAATAATAATAATAATAATAGTAATAATAATAATAATAATAATAATAATAATAATAATACCGGGTGAGTTGGGCGTGCGGTTAGGGGTGGGCAGCTATGAGCTACATCCGGGAGTTAGTGGGTTCGAATCCCACCACCGGCAGCCTTGAAGATGGTTTTCCGTGGTTTCCCATTTTCACAACGGGTACCCTGATTGAGGCCACGGCCGCTTCCTTCCCACTTTAAAGCCTCTCCTATCCCATCCTCGCCATAAGATCTACCTGTGTCGGTCCGACGTAAAGCATATTGTAATAATAATAATAATAATAATAATAATAATAATAATAATAATAATAATAATAATACCCAGCGACAAAATAGTAGTGTTGACTTATCCTAGGGACTTGAGGTATGAATGTGTAAGTTAAAAGAGTCTGCTGGCATGATATTAAGTGTCTTGTGGTAATGAATGTCACAAATTAGTTCTAGAATTTTTATACAGGGTGTAACAATAAAGTACGTCCAAACTTTTAGGACACATTCCTCGCACGTAGAAGAAAAAAATATGTTATATAGAGATGGGTCCGGAAACGCTTTATTTCTATGTTAGAACTCATTTTCTACAACTCTACATAGTGTATTAATCATGGGGAACACACAGGAATAGAACGTACCAGCAAACCACATGAAACTCATTCTTACACGAAATGCTCAAAAGACCGAGCAAGTGGTTGTGCGGTTTGAGTCACATAGCTATCAGATTGCATTCGGGAGATATTGGGTTCGAATCAAACTGTCGGCAGCCCTGAAGATTGTTTCTCGTTTCCACACCAGGCAAATGCTGAGTCAGTACCCTAATTAAGGCCACGGTCGCTTCCTTCCCACAATTACAGTTAAATGCGTTAAACAAATAAAGTGATTCCACAAAGAAATAATGTCATGTTGTGCAGTTCATTGTTGGAATATCTCGAAAGAAAAAAAGAAATTGCGTATGGCTTTTTGTGCCGGGAGTGTCCAAGAACAAGTTTGGCTCGCCAGATGCAATTCTTTTGATTTGACTCCCGCAGGCGATCTGCGCGTTTTGATGATGATGAAGACGACACATACACCCAGCCCCAGTGACAGCGGAATTAACCAATTATAGTTAAAATTCCAGACCCTGCCGGGAATCGATCCCGGGACCCCTGTGACCCAAGGCAGCACGCTAACCATTTAGCCATGGAGCAGGACATCACGAAGTAATAACGTCTGATTCGAAAAATCGCAAATCTGCTTGCTATCATAATAGTCATTTCTAGTATTTGTTTGCTGAAACAGTAGGCGGTCAGTGCAAACCTTAGTAACATTTTTGTGGACACTAAAACAAGTTTTCTTTTTTGTATTGGTTTTACGTAGCATCGACTTAGACAGGATTTATGGAGACGATTGGATAGGAAGGGACCGACGCATTACTTATGGTACAACCTGGTGTGAAAATGGGAAGCCACATAAACCAGTCTTCATGGTTGCGAGTGGTGGAGTTCGAACCCACCATCTCCTGAATACATTCTCACAGCTACGCGACTAACTCGCTTGGTTCTGAAAATGTTTAATAAAATTACCATTTTGTCATACTAACGGTCTTCCTTGACCATAGTAGGCGTGATATTTGAGTGGCAGTCACTAGCTGCTCACCAAGGCGGCTACGGCTCAAATCCCGACCATGAAATAAAAGTCACGTCCTGTGGTTTAAATTCCACTTAAAACTAGAGGTCGGCCAGTATCCAGTATTCGGGAGATAGTAGGTTCGAACCCCACTGTCGGCAGCCCTGAAGATGGTTTTCCGTGGTTTCCCATTTTCACACCAGGCAAATGCTGGGGCTGTACCTTAATTAAGGCCACGGCCGCTTCCTTCCCAGTCCTAGCCCTTTCCTGTCCCATCGTCGCCATAAGACATATCTGTGTCGGTACGACGTATAGCCAATAGCAAAGAAAAAACAAACAAACTAGAGTTCTCGTGGGTTTGATCACAATATCAAGATTCACGTAAAAATGACAAGCTCGCTTGCATTCCCAAAGCAACTAAAGTATGGAAATCTGCGTTTCCAAGATTAAAGAGCTTTTGGTTGAAGAGAAAACTAAGAGAACTGACTACCAGTTAGGGAATATGAAACTATAACGCGTGAACAATTTCAAGCACTAAGGATGTGTATTCTCCAAGGATAGCAATATGTCGAGAAAAATAGAATGAAGTTGTAGCAAAGCTAATGCAGTGCGTTTGCAGTTACGAGTAAGGATAATTTGTAGGACGTTAGTTCGCACACGAAATTAAATATTCATCGCTCTCATTTCAGGCCGATTTTTATGTGTGGAATTGGAAACTAAAATCAGCTGCAGCTATCACAGTTATTCAAAATCAGTCGGATAATGTTAGAATGAGAAGAAAAATACGATAATTGAGAATTCAATCACATGAAGTCAGTTCGCGAGTTATCAGAAAATTACTCTTATAATTTTAAGAAATATATGCGTATATCGGACAGTGCTTTCACCGTTTTGTTAGAAAAGGTGAAGTACCGTCTTGAAAAGCAAGATAAAGTGATGAGGAACTTCATTCTAGTCAAGGAGCGATTAATTGCTACATTAAGGATGGCGGCGACTGGCGATCTTATGAAGATCTCAAATTGTCAACTGCAAATTTGTCAGAGAGAGGATGTTGCCCTCAGGTGGCCTGCACCTTAAGGGTTTATTTCAGGGTCCTGCCATTTTTCACTGGCTTCACTTGCGATGAAACTCTGAAAAGTTGTTAAAAATCTCGTAACAACAACACCACCAACAATAAAAATAATGATTTCACAGTGTTTTGTTACTTTACAATTGTTAACGCCAACTACGAATTATTTATGCTGATGGTTTCCAGATGGTGGTGTTCTCGAAAAATCTCCTTTTCACTAACTTTTAACTGAATGTAAATTGAATCTTCCTGACAAGTTTAAATTAATTTTAACTGGTGACGAAGTATTTTGTCTCCACATTAATTTAATTAAGCTATATCTCCAACCTCAAGTCACCAAAGAAATAATATTTAATTACAGTTTGTGTAGAGCAACCAGGATGTCTGGTACACGGTTGCTATTTTAGCTTCCATATTTGGAATGTTTAATTCTCCAATCACTGTTTCCCTAAAACGTTGATTATATTACTTTGATAACATGTGTATTTCATAACTTCCTTAGACGTCATTGCAGAGGTACATACATCAATTATGGAATGGTACATTACGAAAATACGGAGAAATCGAGGGTGGCTGAGGAAGGGTGGAGACAGACTCCTCCAGTTGTCACTGATTTACAGAGAAACCAGAAACAAGGAAAAAACAGCAAGGAAGCAAAATAATATAGAAACAATTACCTACGCAATTTCAACAACAATGGAGCTATCCTGTGGCAAAAAATAAGGCCAAGAAATAGTCCTGTAATAATACAGTGAAGTTATTTATGGTTTACAATCCCTGTCTATAATCCTTTCAAGGAAAATGGGAACGTTTGTGAAAGGAATTTCTGAACTTTGACCTACAATGACCATGTGTACGAGTTCCGTGAAATTTTCACCTTAAAATCTAGCGTTCTTCACACTGGAAATTTAGAATTGATGTTCAGTTTCTTTTCAGTTTAGTGTATTAGTGATATCTTCATATTAAGTATATATGTTTGTGGTGGTACTCCCCATCTTGTTTTGTTACATGTAAAGAAAATCAACTACATTTTCGTTTGGATGTGTAGCTCACGTTCAATATAAGTCAAAATAAATTAAATATGTCGTACTTGTGCCTCAACATTTTCGTTGTTTGCAGGCAGAGGGTCCATATTTAACACGCTGTTTTGTGGTGTGTAAACAAGAACGAGTTGAAAAACCATCACCACTGCTTGTGCACGGTGTCAGCGCACCATCCACAACGTTTGGACTCGTTCAGTTTTTTAATTCCTATCGGAAACACCTTCTTGTGGTATTTAAATTTTTAAACAAAAATTCCTTGTCTGCGTTAGAAAAGACTGGCTGAATGAACTTAACATTTTTATCATATGCTTCTTTCGTGGGTTTATATTAGCATACGCAGGTGATTTTACTTTCCGCAGACATTTTGTGCTGTCGATATAGTTCAATGAAATCCTGCATCAGTTCGTTAGACATCTGCCCATTTCCTGCCATTCTCAACACCTCTTTATAATGCACTCCTGGAATGCGCACTCAATATTTCTAGCAAGCTGTAACTCCTCTCTCCATTCCACACTCCGCTCCTGGACCGGAACGTGTCCTATTTCATTCGCCTCACATGATTTCACCGCTGAAGCTGGTTCACATGTACAGCTTTATTCCTAATGTAGCCTCTATCTCCTCGTTGCGAGTGCATTCCTGTCACCTGTTCGTACCTGCAATCACTCTCACTTCGTTCATACCTGCTATCTCCAGTTTACGAATGAGATATCATTAGATCACCCAGCTGTCACTGCCGTACAGCAAAATCAGTCTGATGGCAGAGCTATGTAATGATAATTTCACGCGCGAGTTCACTTCTTTCTTACAGAATACCACAGATTGCAACTGCGAAGTCACGGCATTAGCTTAAGTACACCTTATTTCGGTATTATTCAATATTGAACCCATGACCTTTGTGCTCTAAGAATTTTACGTATGAAAGTTACTACATGAGGCCCCATGTCAATTCTGATGAGGAGCTTGAACATTTCTTGATATCACGGGAGTGACACGTGGCAAGGGTGTGGCTACCTTCTGTCCCACGCTATGAGATGTGACGTCATCCACTCGTGTCGAATGTGGAAGGATACAGAAGAAAGTTGTGTTGAATAAATATATTTAAATGAAAGAATTAGTGGTGAACGCAGTATAATGAGGGTCCTGTATTTATCTATAAGACACTTGGTCTTTGGTAAGACGGATTTGAGACTGCTAAGCCATTTCTATGGATTATTTCAGAAGGACGCGCGTGTATAGTTTACCCTCGCTAAGTCGACAAAAAGTAGTGCCTATCAAATGAGGCCATTTAACCAGTTAATTTATTAAGAATAAATTTTAAAGGTTCAGGAACACTACCGCTAGCAACGTATCAAGTAGGTGGTTACATCCAAAACTCTTTTAAATACAGTTCATTTAAGTTACGCAAAATTTCTTGGCGGCAAAGGGAAATGTCTGGAGAGAGGGGGTACTGTCTATAAATAAAAAGGGACGCCATGTTGAAACCCCTGCATTTGTATCGTTGATGCTGGAGACAGAGGGTTAAACTGTTCTGTAAATCGATCGACCAGAAGTAGACTAAGTCCAACCAACAGATTTTAGCCGATGTGGCCGGGTTCTTGACTCCATGTGGAGATAGTTTTGAGCAGACGTAACTGTATAAAAAAGGACGGTCAAGATGCCGAAGAAGTATTTATAAATTTTTGGTGTGGTAAAGAAAGTAATTCGTGTGCGGGTAATAAATATAATCAACCGAGTGCGATCAACAAAAACGACAAGTGAAGGGCATTTCCTTTTTATGCTTTATTTTCAGGAAACAGGAAGAAAAATGTTATGTACAGCCAAAATGTAAAAATGGCTAAATAAATGACAGAGGGTCACAGGTGAGCCCAAAGATGAACGCTGACATAACCTAAGATAGGTGACATGCCATCTTACCGCCTACTATATCTTGCTTTATGATGTCAAACTTATATGTATTTGAAATGGATATTTATGACGCAGTTGGTCACCCATATGTTTCTTTGTGAATGCCAGAATATGACGAAACGGTCATTTGTTTTATTTTCTGCTGGGATAAATTTTTAAAGTATTGCGAGCGCCGTGTAATGTTGTAAAAAGTTATTCATGAGGCTTTCGAAGTGAAATTACGTCCAAAGTGGATCGTCATTTCCGTGAATTTATTGCCTATATTTTGTGATGTCAAATTAAGATGTTTATTCGACGTAAAATTTTCAGTTGCAATTTTGATGGAATTGGTGCAAACGGGATCCGTGGTTACCCATTTTCAATCGGATGGAAGCGCTGTATGTAGTGTTGAGTAATAGAGATCGGTGAATTTGTCACGAAGTGTAACGTATTCTATGTCCGTTTAAACCGTGTCTGAGTGACAATAATAACAGTAAAATTTGTCAGTCATTTTTGTTAAAATCCAGTTTTAAAATACGAGATAATTTTATGTGAAGTTGTTCATTATTAAAGTATTGTGCGTTATTAGGCGTCGTGGATTCTAGTAAGAATTTTTATTCCCGTTCTTTTGTCAGTGAAAGTCGTCAAGTTGAGGCTAGAGTTAGATTTGCCGTATGGGTTGAGATAGGATTTGTGAATCAGGTAATTGGAAGCCTGTAGTGAACCCGGGACTTTGGTGTGAGCCCGAGGAAGATTTTGTAATGTTTGGGATGGAAAGTAGAGTGCGAGAATCCGCGCCGGTATTAATTTGCGACGTGTACAATTATTGTAGGACATTTAAAAGTAAATCTATGTGCATATTTGTTTGATCAGAATATCGTATTTTGTTCTATTTTGCGAAGTCAGCGGGGTTCATTCTTAGAAGCCAGTCAGGCGTGGTGATAGACATGTGTATCATATTAAAACTGACAGACAGGGTGAGGGTCATTTGTGCTCGATGCCGACAGCTGATCGGAGTTCGCCGCTCGAAGATAACGGGGTTGTGTGCTTGCTACGTGTTAAAATGAAACTGCGTTCTTGACAACGGAGATCATTAACTGCGGGAACTAGTTGAAATACCATCCGGAAATAACGTGTAGGTTATTAGATACTGTGAATTTGTTTAGTTGAGATCGTAATGTATATTTAAACCCCTAGAGTTAGAGTATAATGAGCGAGGTTAGCCAATTTCAGGGTTGTCCAAAATATAGATTGGTGGTAGTGATGATTGTTTTGTTTGTGAGGGATGCACAAAAACTTTATGAAATGTTATGACAAGATATGATGTCGTAATCGGCTTACATTATACGGCGAGTTACTTTTGGTTTGTACGTAATTATTAGGGTTATCCAAGTATTAATAATGGCTAGGGTTAGAATAAATTTAAAGTGTGATCTCATGAAACAAGATAAATACTGGAAATGTATGATGTAAATTTTTTCCAGCTGCAAAATAACGACAGATGATACACATTAAACATGATCTAAATATAACTGCGTCAAACGTTGAGTAGGGACTTGTGAAAGAATCCATTCGTCCGTGGAGATAGAATTTGTTGTTCATTAAGATTTAATTAAATTATTTTTAATTTATTTAATTATAAAATTCAGTGGAGCCGTATTTGTGAAATAACTTTAAAGCAAGCGAATAACTTGAAGATGCATTCTGGAAATCTTAGTTTATTTTTCTGGGAATATTTAAATGTTAACTTAACAATTAACGGGACATATCCGAAGGTAATGGATTTTACTGCCACAAAGTATTGTGAGCGTTGTTGTTGTTGTTGTTGTTGTTGCATTATTTGACTTAAATTGATTGAGCGGTAAATGTGCTGGGGTTAGTAATGTGGAAACTTTGGTCATCAACCGATGTAACTTAATTATGTTTAGCCTTCAGCTTAGGAACTTGGATGGTCCTGGGGTCATCAACCTCAGTGACTTAGATTAGGGTCGTATGCCTCTGTAGCTTCATTTTCCTTGCGGTCATCATCCACAATGACTTCAAAGTAACTTAAAAGTTTAGAGGTCAGTCCATGACATAGTCGCAGGTCACATCGATTCAATTAAAGGTCCATGCCGTACAACCACTGTGTGACACACACCGATTGGACTGCCTTAATTATACCCAAAGTCCAGAGTTCGTGTTACGAGGGCTGGACCATCAAGAATCATTATGATGGTACATGTAGTCTCACATGGAACCCGAATTTAAGTATCTCCAGACTTTCCTTTCTTTATTTAATAATTGAGACAATGGTTTCTAGTAAGGATGCCCATCAGGCAGTTATGTCAGCGGCTCAAACCAGCGTTCGGCCCCTCTGTGTAAAAATGATTGTGGTGTTAAGTGGACAAGATAGAGTCCGAATTATACATGGATTACAAATTAATAGTTTCTTCAGTAATTTTTCCAAAATAAAATATAAATATTTTATGAATAGACCTTTCATTTGAGTAGATAGGTTAGGATTACTGAACCCTACCTTTTATCTCAGCAAGTGACGAAGAACCCGAAACGACCCAAGAGACAGATCTCGTGAAATTCTGCTGATAGGTAAGGAAGGTAGGTATCCTTCAGAATGGACCAAAGGGTTCAATATACAACTCTTAATACGGCATTGGACCACCCGTAACCTCTCACCGTTGACATTCGTCGTGGAATGGATGCATACATCACTTGAATTGTTTCCAGGAGATTTCTTTTACCATTTTTCATGTAGTGCATCACTCAGTTCTGTCGATGGTAAGGGAGGAAATCTGCACCGGGGTCCCTGCTCTCAAGTGGACCACAGATACTCGATAATGTTCAAGTCAGGTGATTGTGCGGGCCAGGGCAGGAATTGAAGTTCATTCACATGTTCGTCAAACCACGCCTACACAGAAATAGCAGTGTTAATTTGAGCACTGTCATCTTGAAAGACGACGTCATTTTTAGGAAACAACATCTGTACCATAGAATGCAGTTGGTCTTCTAAAATGTCCACACAATCCTTAGCCGTAATTTGTTCCTTGGGAATATGAATAGGACCAACGGAATACCACAAAATTGTAGCCCACACCATAACAAAGGCACTTCTATCTTCAACCATAGGAGTCCGATGCATAGGCTTCTTAGGAAATTCGCCATACGTGAACCCGACCTGTTGCAGGAAACATGGTGAAGGGCAACTCATCGGACCATATTACTCTTTTCCAATCATCGTTCATCAATGTTGAACGGTAGCGGCACCGTTTATGTTGTGCAACGCGTACCTGGTGATCAACTGAGGTTTGGGAATTGTAATCCAGCTGCGGATGTTTAGTTTGTGCATTGATTGTGTGACTGCAGAAAAAGGTTGATAGAGGTGTTGAGTTTTGAAGTCACTTATGACGCATTAGCTCTACGGTTTTTTGTAACAATTCTATTCAGTACTCGGCGATCCTAGTCACACTATTACCACTATTACCCAGTCCAAGATTACCCTACGCTGATGAAATCTTGCCACGAATTATGTATGTTATCAGCAGCTTGGACACTGTTGCACCTGAACCCTTGTTCCAACTAACTGCTTTCCAACAATCTGCCCTTGTTGAACTTCACGGAGGTCTCCCATTTTGCCTCACTTACATGTGGCCGATCGCACGCACGAGTAGATACCGTACCACCTAGCGCACTGCAGACTAATTTCTTTCAATGCAATGCCTCACAGTTTTAATTACTGTGTTCATGGTGTGAAAGTATCTCACGGGGATCACTGTAAGTACATAGGTGTTAATATAAGAAAAGATCGTCATTAGGGTAATCACATTAACGAGGCTGTAAATAAAACTTATAGATCTCTTCATATGGTTATGAGGGTATTTATGGGTTGTAGTAAGGATTTAGATGAGAGGGCGTATAAGTCTCTGGTAAGACCCCAATCAGGGTATGGTCCCAGTGTATGGGACCCACACGAACATTACTTGGTACTAGAACTGGAAAAGATTCAAAGGAAAGCAGCACGATTTGTTCTGAGTTATTTCCGACAAAGGAATAGTATTACGAAAATGTTGCAAACTTTGGGCTACTCGAGAGTGAGGACACGAGTTGCTCGGCTAAGCAGTATGTTCCGAGCTGTCAGTGAAGAGATGGCGTGGAATGTTATTTGTAGACGAATAAGCTACAGTGGAGCTTTTAAAGTGGGAAAGATCATAATATGAAGATAAAACTGGAATTCAAGAAGATAAACTGGGGCTAATATTCATTTATAGGAAGAGGAATTAGGGACTGGTATAATTTGTTAAGGGAAATGTTCGATAAATTTTCACCACCTCACTAAAACGCTATGTTCAGGATCATACGTGTTTCCATTATTTCGATAACCATCTGTAGTAATGATGTATGGTAGGAAAAGCTGGCTCGTAAGAGGCATTTATGTAACGAGACTGAATAAATGGGAAGGAGAGATCTTAAGACGTATTCACAAACCTGGACTCTCGAGGACACGTACAAATAGTGAACTTCAGGCGCTGAATATGGATAAGGATATAGTAGCTGATATCAGGAGAAGAGGATAGTACCTGCTTCACTTCAAGAGTCCGGGGTTCGATTTCTTTTCGGGCTGGGGATTTTAGACGTGTCTAGTTCATTGCTATGACCCGCAGACTGGGTGCATGCGTTCGTCTTAATGCACACCTCTTCATATACATTTAAAAATGCTATTTGTTCGTGGCGTCGACCCATATGGATCTTTTGCCCCTACTGGCACCATATTGTATGAACCTGCGTGTAATTGGAATGGCGGTAGTGTGGAATGTTGTGTGTGAGGAAAGGAAGATTTAGGAAGTCACAAATATCCAGTCCTCAGGCCAGGGATATTAATAATTACAATTATAAACCCCTGACCCGGCCGGGAATCTAACCCGGGGTCGCCGGGTGACAGGCGGACGCGTTGCCCCCTACAACGCGAGGCCGGACTCTTCATATACATATAACACAGCACACTACCAATCATCACAGAGAAACACAATAGTGAATAATGTACATCCCTCCATGTAGGTTTGGCGCCAGAAAGGCATCCGACCGTAAACAAAGGTCAAATCCAGGAAGAAGACAGGAAGGAAGCGAAGAACTTTACTATGGCTGGGCTACATAATGAGGATGGAGGAAGACAGATTAACGCACTAGTCCCCAAATGTGTCTTTTCCAAATTTATTTTATTCTTTCAACGTTACCCGGCTACCTGACGTTCAAATAAGGCGTGATAGGAATAATCAGCGTCTATATCCCAATTGAACGGCCATAGACGGAGCGTTATTATGATAACAGAATTCATTTTTTTTCAAAAACCAGCAGTTCCAATTTCTGTATGACTTAATTATTTTGTAAATAATTAAACTGTTCCGTAACATGTACTGAAATAAAATATGATTGCAGAGTGCATGACGTACGATGTATATGTGTACATTTGTGTCCAGTGTTTCATTTCTCGAACACTTACTTCAATATCTTGTTGCAGTAATGTATTGACATTTACATACCGTCTTATAAAATGATAAAATATTGACTATGGAGCACAGCTGTAATAAGCACTTAATTGTTAAAATATACACTGGCGGGAAATGAAATCCCTTACACCAGGAAGACATTCGTTAAGAGGAATGCAATTTAGGCTAAGCAATTTTCTAGGTAACATAATAATTTCATTACAGTTTCCAGGTCACACTTTCAAGTATGCACGAGAAGACATGTGACATAATGGTATATTAATAACCGCTGTAATCGGCACGAATTTGTATGCAAGCATGCATTGTGTCGTACAGGTGCCGTTATGTAATTTTGTGAGATGGAGTTCCACGTCTGTTGCAGTTGGTGAGTTAAATCAGCAATGGTTAATACTTGTATCGGATGACGCTGATTTGTGGTCGCATAATGTCCCATACGTGCTCAAGGGACGAAAGGTCTGGTGATCTCGCAGGCCAAGGCAATTGGTCTATACATTGCAGAGCACGTTGGGTGACAGCAGCGATATGAGGACGAGCGCTATCCTGTTTGAAAACACCCCCTTTAATACCACGAATGAATGACAGCACAACCGGTTCAGTCACCAGTCTGACGTACAAATCCGCTGTCAAGTTTCTTGAGCTAACGACGAGAGTACTCCTGCTGTCAAAATAAATCGCTCCCTAGACCATACCTCCTGGTGTAGATCCAGTGTGTCGACGGCGCAGACAGCTTTGTTCCAAGTGCTCATCTGGCCTCCTCCTTACCAACCTACGGCCATCAGTGGTACAAAACAGATACGGCTCTCATCTGAGAAAACAATAGATCTCTACTCCACAGTCCAATGTGCTCAAACTTGACACCACTGCAGTCGCAGATGGCAGTGATTCGGAGTTAGTGACATAAACGCTACGGGAAGTCTGACTCGGAGCTGTCCCTCAAGTAATCGATTTGTTACAGTTTGCTACTTCACTCTGGTGCCAGCTGCTGCAGATGCTGAACGATCCACCACAGTCATGCGGCCAATACGGCACTGTTCCTTCTCGGTAGTGGCCCGTGGGCGGTCCTGTTTTATTGAGTCAATGCCTTCCCATGACCATTGTTGCCAACACCGATGCACTGTGGATACACCCCTACCAAGTCTTTCTGCAATATAGCGTAAAGAACATCTATCTTTCCGTAGGCCAATTGCACGGCCTCGATCAAACTCAGTAAACTGCCGTTACCGTTTCCTTCGTATCCTTAAACGCATGTTGGACTCACACCTGCCTCACAACATCAACACCGTACGATGACGAAAGCTCCCTAAATATACAGCGTGTATTTACATCAAGCTTGTTTGGCAAGGTCATAGTGGTGCTACTAGTGTCACTCTTCGCCGATTAGCGCTAAAGTTTGAAAATGCGTTACATTTTAGATTTACAAGCACACCTCGCGAATTTCGTTTATCTAGCACAACTCTTTCTTGGTATTGGGATTTCATGTTCCAGCAATGTATATTAGAGCAATACTTAATTTTCTCTTTCTGTCATTATCTAGAATATCACAATATGCAGTAGCTCACTGCTTCATGGACATGTGATTAACGCAATTGAAAAACATTTGAGCTGTTGAGCAGGTATCTCAGCTTGACGTTCCCATATTCAAATGCCACCCGACTGTTGAATTGAAAACAAAAGATAAAATATCCGGAAGTTTCATTGAACGTTCTATTGGAACTGTGGAGCAAGGCGTGATAATAAAAAAAAGCATGTAACATGATAAATCTGGTGGGAGGAGAAGTGCAGGTTGACAAAGACTGCGATGGTTGAAATATGTGGAAGAGGACTTGAAACAGTTGAAACTGTACAGGGGGTGAAAAGTAGCAATAGACGAAGATGAAGTGTGAGCTACTCTTACAGAAGGAAAAAAATCTCTCGGAGGGTCGTAGAGCCAAATAATCAATTAGGTATATCGCTGCTTGTTGTTGCTTTACTGAACCATGCAGCATCCGTAACTTTATTACTACTTATGATTGTTGACAAAGGAGGTTCTTTCCCATACCGGTACAGATATTTTTGCATTTGGGCCGGAAGAAACATTAAATCTTGAGTGGAGTAAAGGCTATATACATCATTGAAACACGATAAAAAATTTACATGTTAGAGCAGGCTATCTAATGTGGAGTAATGCAATACATCGTTCATCACTGCACACTAAATTGCTGCTCTTTACAGGATATTTAAACTAATCATCGGTATGCCCTTCCACCCAACCCCAAGGGGGCTGCTTGACGGGATAAATGTAATTACCTCATCAACATAACCCTGGGCGTATCCCCATACTACATACCCTTGTTCATAATTTTCATTGCCAGGTGATATAAGTTTGAGTTTCGCATATCAGAAAAGCTTATCTAACAAATATCTGAAATTATATTTCCCATGTTCAGAACATTATGCTGGTGCGTCACATCATGTTGGAAGGACAATTATGCGATCGGAGCGGTTGGTCTGAAGATTGGAAGACTGGCTTTCTACGCTTAGTATTCATTTTATAGAAATTTTGTATACCATTGAACGGTAAATGAAAATTAGAGGCATACACATGAGGTGCTTTAAGGGCTTCGATAAGTTACTGTCCTAACAGATAGTAAACTACTCAGGGGTGAGGGGAGGGAAATACTGAATTTAGCACACAAACAACAAATGGAACACTTAAAGGATGATTACTGCCTAACAAGAGTGAAAAGGATGCTGAAGAGAATAGAAATGGGAAGCTACTGGGGTAAAGAGATTAAGTATAAAGAAAAGGAATTCAGTAAGAAAGTAATGGTCAGAGTGAAGCATATTGAGAAACAGACGATCATGGCGGAATGTGGAACTAAAAGGACACTGCTATAATTTTGTAAAATCATACACTATATGACAATAAGGCTTTCTAATAGAGAAGTGAGGGAAATGGTATGATGGCTAATGAAAATTTATAAAAATAAGGGTCAGAGAGTGAGCAATAACGAAAATTAATGTCTACTATGTGGAGAAGAAATGGAAGAAGCGCATCTGTTAAGAGTTTGTAGGCAACCGAAGCCCTGGGAGTAAAATATCTGGGAAGTGAATATAAAACAAAAATAAAAAGAGGGAGTGAATTCTATACAATTGCTAAAATATTAAGTGAATGGATTACACCGGGGAGAAAAGCAAAATTGTCTGTATCTTAAAAAGTATGTGGTAAAGGGAAATATAAAAATATCAAAATAAATACAAACGAGAGTAATGAAGGATAAGGATAAGATGGATAAGAGGCCTGCGTATCCTAGAATAATATATAAAATTACTACTAGAAAGAATTATGTCAAATGTAGTAATATATAAATTGTTGTGCTGTGTCATTATAAATTTCATAACTCAAACGTTAAGTAAGGCATGTTGTATGAATAAAATTACTAGTAGGCTAAACAAATATGCCAAATGCAGTAATATAGGGTCGATGCGTAAGTTCGTGCAGTATTCCTTTGGGTTGGCAACAATGCGGCGTGAAGTGATTGCTTATCGTTATTCCATTGTTTTAACTAAGTTTGGAGTTTGTGTGTTGTGAAACACAAGTTTTCTTGATTGTGAACGTATTATTTGTGTATATTTCAGACAAGCGGATATGGAATGTCAAGTTGAGAAAAGTGAGCATTTCCGACACATTTTACTCTTTGAGTTTAATCGAGGATCCAGTCCAGCAGGAGCTGCGAGGACAATTTGTGAAGTGTACGGGAATGAAGCAATTGCTGAAAGAACAGCACAAAAATGGTTTTCCCGTTTTCGAGCAGGACGGTTTGACTAATGACTTGTCTGATGATCCCCGTTCTGGAAGAACTTCAGATTTTGACGAAAATCGCTTGAATGTGTTGCTTAATGAGAATCCTCGTCAAACAACGCTGGAAATGGCGCAAGTTTTTGAATGTTATCAGTCAACTATTGTACGCCATTTGCATTCTATGGGTAAGGTACATAAATTGTGTATATGGGTACCACATGTGCTAAGTGACAGTAACAAAAATCAACGAGTAAACATCTGCTCGTCACTCCTTGCCCGGCACCGGTTGGCTTGTGATAGGCACGAAACATTCCTTTCGAACATTGTCACCGGTGACGAGAAATGGTGCATGTATGTCAATATGAAGAAGAGGGAAGAGTGGCTCAGCCCATCAAAAAAGCAACTCCCCGTGCCAAGGATAGTGCCCATCTACAGAAAATCATGTTGTGTGTTTAGTGGAACAAAGATGGCATTCTTCACCTTGAACTTCTTCGGAAAAACGTAACTATTACCTCTGCTGTGTATAGTGACCAGCTAAGACGGCTTGCCGTTGCTATTGACAACAAAAGACAAAGGGAACAATCAGACTTATTGCTCCATGATAACGCTCGTCCGCATACAGCGCAATTGACCAAAGGTGTGATTGCTGAACTTGGCTGGAAACCTCTTCCTCATCCTACGAATGGCCCTGACCTTGCCCCCTCAGATTTCCATCTTTTCCTCTCTCTTTCTAACCACATTCAGGGGCAGGTGTTTCCTGATGAAGCTTCTCTTGATGAATGGCTAACAGATTTCTTCCAGTCAAAACCAAAACTGTTCTACAGGCGAGGCATTCAACTCCTACCTGAACGTTGGCAGAAGGTCATAGAAAGTGAATATAATGCATCACTGAGTGATTGTGATTGTGATAGTGAGTTACAGTGCGTGACAGTGAGAGTAAAATAAAATAGCACAAAATATAAGAACCGCACGAACTTATGCATCGACCCAATATTTAAACTGTTGTCGTGTCATTATATTATATTCATAATTCAGCCGTTAAGTAAGGCATGTTGTGGGTGGTAGGATACTCCCAAAAGACTTGTGACACTAAAGTAAGCATTGGAATGATGTGATATACCTGAAAAGCCCTTCTATATGCCTGTGAAGGCGCTTTTGTGTTTTGCCTGAAAAGATTTGATTGGCCTATAGAGTTGTAGTATCTGCTGGAAAGTGGGTATTTACAACTATTTTCTGCTGCGAAGTAGAAGTGTGTATTATTTGTCAGTTTGCCGCGAGGTGAGCCGTTGTATCTATGATAATAATTTATTGTCTTAAGTAAAGTTTGTAAATAAGCTAAGGAAAGGTACATGTTGTCCTAGACACTGTAGCATTGTTAACGTCTAGGACAAAAATTATATTTAGTATAGTAACAGTTAAGTAATTATAAGAGGAAACTGTAATGCATGTATCAAACTTGAACGAATTTCAATAAAGGAGTGCTCTCTCCCTTAGTTCCGGACGATCCGAAACTAGGAGACGGGAGTATTCTATTCTATTCTATTCTATTCTATTCTATTCTATTCTATTCTATTCTATTCTATTCTATTCTATTAGTAAACTACTCGTGGGAGAATTTTCACTGATTATAGGCTGCGAGGTGTGATAGCAGAGTGATATCATAAAGGGCTGTACGACTCGTTGGCTGAACGGCCAGCGTACTGGCCTTCTGTTCAGAGGGCCCCGGGTTCGATTCCTGGCCGGGTCGGGGATTTTAACCTTAATTGGTTAATTCCATTGGCACGGGGGCTGGGTGTATGTGTTGTCTCCATCATCATTTCATCCTCATCACGATGCGCAGGTCGCCTACGGGAGTCAAATAGAAAGACCTGCACCTGGCGAGCCGAACCCGTCCTGGAATATCCCGGCACTAAAAACCATACGACATTTCATTTCATTTCATCATGGGCTGCTCACCAAAGTGCACGCGGTTCAAAACCATGTCAATGCATGAGGGAAGTCACGCCATGGGTCCACGTAACACTGGATAGCACGTGGCTATGATAACAATATCAAGAATCGCGTAAAACTACAAGCTTGTCCTTTTGGTTTATGTGAACAACATTATTCTTGAACTGATTTCTCAGGAATTCATTTATCTCTTGATATTCATACATTTTGATTAGAAGTAAAATAAAATACGATATCAATAAAGGGTTTTGTAAAAATTATTACCAAAAAGTGGGGAATGGTACCAGCGGCCAATGCAAAATATGATTCTGAAACGAGATCTGACCACTGCCTTGCATTGTACTTGTACCAACCAAAATTTAGACTTATGATTGACATACTGAGTCTGCTTCTGTCGTGTAATGATTAGTGTGATTAGCTGCAACCCCCGGAGGCCCGAGTTCGATTCCCGGCTCTGCCACGAAATTTGAAAATGTGGTATGAGGACTGAAACGGGATCCAGTCAGCCTCGAGGAGTCAGCTGAGTAGAGGGTGTTCGATTCGCACCTCAGCCATCCTCGAAATGGTTTTCCTTGGTTTCCCACTTCTTCTCCAGGCAAATGGCGTGATGGTATATAGCCGGGCTAAGTGACTCAGACGTTTGAGACGCCAGCCTTCTGACCCCAACTTGGCAGGTTCGATCCTGGCTTAGTCCGGTGGTATTTGAAGGTGCTCAAATAAGTAAGCCTCTTGTGGGTAGATTTACTGGCACGTAAAAGTACTCCTGTAGGACTAAATTTTGGCAACTCAGCGTCCTCAAAAACCGAGAAAAGTAGTTAGTGGGATGTGAAAACCATTATTGTTATTATTATTTGCCTGAAGAAAGGTGGGAAATCACGGAAAACCACTTCGAGGATGGCTGAGGTGGGAATCGAACCCCCTCTACTCAGTGAACCTCCCGAGGCTGAATGGACCCCGTTCCAGTTCTCGTACCACTTTTCCAAAGTTCGTAGCAGAGCTGGGAATCAAACCCGGGCCTGTGGGGGTGCCAGCGAAGTACAAAGTGCTCCATGGTAACTTGATCATGTTCCATTGAACACAACGTCTTGTTTCTTGGATCACAGGGAATATAGATGGAAAACAGCAATAAATAAATATTTGAAATCAATTTTAAACTCCCATGTGCCAAGGCTTCCCTCATAACTTATCCCACTCCATAATTTTCAGAGGTTTGTTCTGGATGTCTGACAAGCCACGAATCTACTGAGTGTAGGAAGACCGCATTTACCTAACGAGTTTGCCGTGCGGTTAGGGTCGCGCAGCTGTGAGCTTGCTTTCGGGAGATATTGGGTTCGAATCGCACCGTCGGCAGCCCTGAAGGTGGTTTTCCGTATTTTCCCATTTTCGCACCCCACTTCAGAGATGAATATACAGTTCAGTCAAGAGGATTTAGCTTACGAGAGGTGTGAGACGGAAAAGTGATAATTACAGTGATCGAATCAGATGCCATATCGAGAGTTTCCACACAGCGCTCCTTTGGAGTACTTGACAAACTTAATCATATTCCTCAAAAACCGTGGGTTGGTTTCTTCTTTTGACCATCCAGCGGGAGTTGAAACACTAAGTGACCCAGAAAACGAGCGCTTTCAACGTTGTCGAAGCAAAATTCTATTATATATTTTAAACTGTTGGCACTAAAATGTTTAGCCCTTTGGTTTCTTATGGATAAGTCAGAATGACATTTCATGAATTCCCCCCCCCTTAATTTCTCTCCACCGGGCGAGTTGGCCGTGCGCGTAGAGGCACGCGGCTGTGAGCTTGCATCCGGGAGATACTGGGTTCGAATCCCACTATCGGCAGCCCTGAAGATGGTTTTCCGTGGTTTCCCATTTTCACACCAGGCAAATGCTGGGGCTGTACCTTAATTACGGCCACGGCCGCTTCCTTCCAACTCCTAGGCCTTTCCTATCCCATCGTCGCCATAAGACCTATCAGTGTCGGTGCGACGTAAAGCCCCTAGCAAAAAAAAAAATCTCTCCAGGTATTTCTTGTTTATTCGATACCTGAGGATAATTCTTATTACTGGCACGGGTAAACTATATAGTATGCTAGCTCCCAAACACCATATACCGTTAAATCACAGTTCATTTCCGCAATTGTTTTCATGCACTTTAACAAACAATTTCCTTCGGTCTCAAAAATATCACACTTTTCTGATGTCCAATACTGGGTTGGAATAGAAAATTTCAGCATCAGTTTCGACATTTTGATAAATGACTTGACAGAGTAGACGACTTTATATTGTACACTTAGCAAGCTTCTAAAGGAGCCATAACTGCTTCAATAGCTTCTTTTGAGACTCCGGATCAAGCGGAACCTAGTGAATCTATCGGCATTAGGGTGACATATTGGAGCACCTTCAAATACCACCGATCTGAACCAAGATCGAAGCTGCCAATCTGGGCTCAGAAGGACAGCTCACTATCGCCTGAGCTACTCCTCCCGGCGAATCACTGTGCTTTAACAAAACAGATGATAAGAGAAACACTTTAGGTGTTTATAGAAACAAGCGCAGTTCGATGCTTGTTAACATAACGAATCAAATCTACCACGAATGCTGCCTACTGAGATTTTTTACAATTTGGTTGGGTTTGTGCTCACTAGATAGCAGCACAAGTAAAAGTTTACTCCAAGGTATGCTATGCTCAAGATACAACAGTGTCCAATATTAACATTATTCATGAAATGCATTTCTCCGTCGATTTCACTGAAATCTAATAATAGCTTTTATTTGAAATAGTATAATGCGATGCACTATTTCTGGATGGGGTTGTTTGTTTTCACCGTTAAATGCGTATTTACGGAAATTAAAAATATGTAGGCCTACATCTTATTTTTTACCACCTACAACATAGGCCTATTGAAAAGTCAGTAAAATCGATAGACGTTACTCTGTCAGTGATGACAAGTGTTCATTTTGAGGTACACGTGGTTGAAGAATCTCAGCACTCTTATTGAAAGTTCTTTTCAAGCTTTTACTACCTGCGGTTAGGCGCGTGCAGCTGTGAGCTCGCATCCGGGAGATAGTGGGTTCGAACCCCACTGTCGGCAGTCCTAAAGATGGTTTTCCGTGGTTTCCCATTTTCACACGAGGCAAATGCTGGGGCTGTACCTTAATTAAGGCCACGGCTGCTTCCTTCCCATTCCTAGGCCTTTCCTCGCCCATCGTCGCCATAAGACCTATCTGTGTCTGTGCAACGTTAAGCAAATAGAAAAAAGAGCTTCTACTATCATCTTTTATCTGTATGGTTCCTTGGCTAGTCAGCGTACAGGTCTTCGGTACAGGAGGCCCCGGATTTGATTCCCGGCAGGGCTGAGTATTTTAACCGCGTATGGTTGATTACTGTGGTTTGAGGACTGGGTGTTTGTTTACTTCTCAATACACATGTCTTCTTCTACACAAAGCACACCACACTACAACCACCACCGAAACACGCAATGGTGATTACATCACTTCGCTTAGGTTAGACGTCAGGAAGGGCATCCGGTCATAAAACTGGGACACACCCACACAAGTGCTGACCAAAGAATATTGGGGAAAAGACTAAGAAGAAGAGTATTATCATCGTCTGCCTCCGATCTAAGGTATAACAGCTAACGTTTGTGGAAATGCAGTGTTGTGTAAAGTTTATATTTGTATAGTACAGCTAATAATAGCTCATCTCTTGAAATTCAAGACGATTGTGTAAACTACGATGCATGACAGCACTGATTGTAATTTACGGGCACGGGGCAGGCGATGGTGAACGACCGGGAGAAGGCATGAGCCTCTTCTTCAGCGCATAGCTTGTAGCGTGGATAACCACAGCCAACAGAATTCGCTGTTTGTTGAGTGGCATTCTTTCGTTGCGTGATGGTGATACGGGGAAACTTGTGGGATCATCAATTCCTGTCGTTACGTCACCCACCGAGAAGTTGGTCGTGCGGTGAGGATCGCCTAGCTTATAGCTCTGCATTCCGGGGATTGTGGGTGCGAATCCCACCGCTGGTAGACCTGAAAATGGTTTTCCGTGGTTCCCGTCGTTTTTAATTTTCACACCAGAAAAATGCTTAGGCTGTACCTTAATTCTGGACGTCAGATGTAAACTATCGTAAGTGCATTTCACTCTTTACAGGAGAGCACAAAGAAGCTGCTGAGACGCGTATCTTTTTACCTTTAAGCCAAGTCGAATCGACAGTTCTGACCATGGAAGACTATGGTAATAGCCAATACGATAAGGAGTGCTACAGACGGCATAAGGCTGATCATTTACCATTTAAACAATGGTTTCTCCTTGCCCACACGATAGTATCACATAGTTTATCTTTATTCCTGCGAATCATACACCTACAACAGTGTAGGCTACAATGTTAGTGATTCGTGTTGCCGTAAACAATACATAATGAGTGGCTTCTGGAAAAGTCGCTAATATAAATATCATTTGCATTAAGTAGCGGTATAGTTAGTTCATATTAATACACCTAAAATACTGTTAGAAAATATCTGAACACATGCATCCAAACAGCATGTTATTTTGTTGCTTAAACAGTTTTTATTGCTCAGCCTTTCAAATGTCGCCGTGTATGAGCTTACGTTAGTAGTCACAGTTCTCTAATATTCTATTTAACACGTATTTGAAGCCCAGTTCGCCGGTCCCGCGGTCTAGGAGTAAGAAGCCTGTCATTACCTGGAGCCCTCGGGTTCAACTCCCGGCCAGATATTAGCTGGATTAGATGGTTCGAGGTCCACTCAGCCTACGTGAAAACAATTAATTAAGGAGCTAGCTGATGGTGAGTTAACTGCCTCGGTTTAGAAAGCCAAGAATAACGGCCGAGAGGATTAGTCGCACTGTCCGCGCGTTACTTGTAATTCGCAGGCCGTTCGAACTGAGCAGCAGTCGCTTGGTAGGACAAGGCCCATTAGTGCTGTAGCGGCATGGGAGGTAGGGAAACTAAAGCCTATTTCAAGCAAATCTATAATTTATGTCTATATCTTCACCACACCCTCAAAGGGAAAGGGAAGTAACAAAGAGGAAGAGAGACGTAAGTCTCTCTCTCTCTCAGTGTGTATGTATGTTTGTGTGAGTCAGAGAGAGACAGAAAGAGAGAGAGAGAGCTCGTGGCAGAGTAGAGTAAGCTGGTAACCTTGTTCTGCTATTCACGTGCCACTGACTATGGCCTATTAATAATGCTTTTGCCTTTACGTCCCACGAACTACTTTTACGGCTTTTGGTGACGCCGAGGTGCCGGAATTTAGTCCCGCAGGAGTTCTTATACGTGCCAGTAAATCTACCGACACGAGGCTGACGTACACCTTCAAATACCACCGGACTGAGCCAGGATCGAACCTACCAAGTTGGAGTCAAAAGGCCAGCACCTCAGCTGTCTGAGCCACTCAGCCCTATTTGGAAACTATTGTAGATATTTGTTTGTTACATTGTTTGACCCTCTCATCATAGTTCCCACTGTGGATCAGTGGTAGAGTGTCGACGTCCAGATCCCAAGGTCGTGGATTCAGTTCCGACAGATATAGTCGAATTTTTGAAGGGCGTGAACAGTGCATTCGACACTCCCTGTCGCACAATGTTGGCGTGTAAAAGAATCTCTGCTGGCACATTTCAAGTTTTTTATTTTTTTTGCTAGTTGCTTTACGTCGCACCGACACAGATAGGTCTTATGGCGACGATGGGACAGGGAAGGGCTAGGAGTGGGAAGGAAGCGGCCGTGGCCTTAATGAAGGTACAGCGCCAGCATTTGCCTGGTGTGAAAATGGGAAACCACGGAAAACCATTTTCAGGGCTGCCGACAGTGGGGTTCGAACCTACTATCTCCCGAATACTGGATACTGGCCGCACTTAAGCGACTGCAGCTATCGAGCTCGGTGATTTCAAGTTTGCCTGACAAAATTAGTTAAATCTCAACCACAGATCGCCCAACAGCATTTTAGTTTTTCTGTCATCTAGGAGAGTAAAACGAGACGTCCAAATTGACACGCAGACAACCTAAAAGGCGTTAAATCAAAATATTTGCAACTGGATAGCTGAGGCCATAGATTATTATTATTATTATTATTATTATTATTATTATTATTATTATTATTATTATTATTATTATTATTTTGCTAGTGGCTTTACGTCGCACCGACACAGCTAGGTCGTATAGCGACGATGCGATAGCAAACGCCTAGGAGTTGGAAGGAAGCGGCCGTGGCCTTAATTACGGTACAGCCCGAGCATTTGCCTGGTGTGAAAATGGGAAACCACGGAAAACCATCTTCAGGGCTGCCGACAGTGGGAATCGAACCCACTATCTCCCGGAGGCAAGCTTAGAGCTACGCGCCCCTAACCGCACGGCCAACTCGTCCGGTATTATTATTATTATTATTATTATTATTATTATTATTATTATTATTATTATTATTAACCTCATTTCACCTTATTTTCTCGTCTCGGCATAAGCCCGAAAATCCTATACCATGTCTATTATTACAACATTTTGCGATGTATATCAATGACGTAGCGATGCTAAATTTAGGAATTGCCTTAACCACTCAGTATCACCTAAAATCAAGGACAGGTTATTACGAACAGTGTTTTTTTCCCCTTTCAAAGATCATGAGTGCGGCAGTTGCGGTCAGAGAACGGGTTCCTTTCAAATGGGTAATGAATATAAAATTTACAACACTTTGTTGTCATATGTATTTCATTCCAGAGAAATGTATAATGAGCGAAAATTAATCGCCATAAAAATGAATTCATATAATTAGAAATAGAGAAATGTAATTTAAGAATGTTGGCAACAATTGAACACAGTATTTCTCGAACGAAAGGCGCTGCCTGCTCTCACTCGGTATGTTGTTACTACGGAATATCCTTCCTGACACTGCACTTACTGGGTTGTAGTAACGCGTAGTGACCAGCCGTCACGTTCAATTCGTGTCCTCATGAATGGTCAAAACAATGAGGTTGAATGAGGTACTTCGGAAAACCACAGAAAATGAAGGACGGTTTCAGTACGGTATTTCTACCCTGCGAAGAGGTGAGTAGTGAGAGATATGAAAATTAAATTGAAATAGAATTAATAATTTAAAATCACCTTGCCTGATGTAGTTGTAAGTGTAGAGAAAGAAGATTAGAGTATAAAACGACGAAGGACTAAAAATCAAACCCCAATATTGTACAGGAACTGTTTAATAGAGCAACTGGTACAATGAAATGAGTTGTATATTATAATAAATATACGTTTCAAATGCCTTTGCTGGTGGTATCTAGTGTTTACAGTGCACTATGTCTTCTGGTATGGGCTAGAGCAATTTTGTTACTTTCATTGATCTGTCTCAGCTTTATCCTTGGCTTTGACAAAATGGAAGTGACTGAGGTATGAGTGATGCTAGTAATGCCATTCCTTCTGCAGCCAGTCTCTACTATGAATGGTGTGAAAATATTGCGCATAGGGTCAGTTGGTGCATGCATTTCAGTGGGCTTGGCAGACTGATACGTAATAGCAACTTCTGACTCGGTGAGGAAAGCAACGGGAAACTACCTCACTCCTCATTTCCCTAGTACGCCTCTTCAGTGATGCCTAGGCCATCTATGACAGGTGATGGCGGAACTGTTGAGGATCCAACCAGCCTTCGGGCTGAGGACTAAACATACACACATACGTTTTAAACAATATCTGGTTCGATGACCTTAGATGTTAAACCTTTTTAACAACAAGCATCACCATCATCATCATCTAAACAAAATCTTGTTTATGATAATTTGATATGATCTTTAAAATAAATCGTTTATGCAGCTGTTATTCTTCAACATATATATATAGGCTATATCTTATCCAAATTTTTAAAATAAAAAATGCTTGTAAATGCTGCAGGACAGTCCTTCGAGCACCTTAAATTCCAGCCTCATGTAATCTGACATCTTCTTAGCATAATTCGCGTACACCAATTCGAACAACAAAAGGAGAACGTAACCATAGCATGAGAGTACCAAGCCCGCGCTGCAGGTGGAATGAACGGTGTCGTCTCAAAACTCAGGAGCTTCAAAACTCACGAGTCTCAAAACTCACGAATTCCAGGAAGAGGATTAGTGAGAACAAGTTTCTCTACTTGGGCCAGTCTCAAAACTCACGAATTCCTGGAAGAGGATTAGAAAGAGTTTCTCTACCTGCGCCAGTCTAAAAACTCACGAGCAGGGCCAGTCCTTCTTTGAATGGTTAAATATCCACCCTATTAGTGATGGATTAATCGAATACTTTTAATAATCAAAGAACTTCCATCCGATTATTTAAATAATCGAATAAATAATCAAATAAAATAATCGAATGAGTTTCAAATATTATTCAGTTATATCGTGCAGAATAATAGGATGCGACACGGATATTTTTTTCGGTTTAAATGTGTCTGGTAGATAACCGACTGAAGTAAGCGAATAGATGAACGCTTACGAAAATTAGAAATACGCCTTTTTCCAAATGAATCTCCAAATGTTGAAACTAAATGAGTGAATTAACTGGCTTGGCATCTAATATCTCTAAATAAAATTCCTTATTCAAGTAAATGCCGCCTTCTGGCCGCATTATGGAGCTAAGCCCCAGTACTAACAACTGACAGTTTCTTTTAACTAGCAGCGGGAAATATACCTACTTTAATTTTATGTCGTCCAGCTGCATGCATAAATGGTTAGCATTCTGGCCTTTGGTCCAAGGGGTCTCTAGTTCGGTTTCCGGCCGGGTGGGAGAATTTAACTTTCATTAGTTAATTCCTATGGCTCTGGGACTGGGTGTTCGTGCCGTCTTCAGACTTCATCTTCGGTAGGGCTTCATCCTCACAGACGTGCTTGTCACCTATACGGCGTCAACTCTAAAGACCTGCACCAGACCACCCCGGAGGCCACATGCCAGTATTATAAATTTATGTGAAAGGTAAGAAATGCATTATATTAACTTTAAGGCAACAGCAAAATATTTTTAAAATAATAATACACCTCGGTCTCTTTCATTCACTAATCATTATTTTCCCCCCGTGGGTTGGGGTAATTTTAATTTAATTTCGTATGGCCATTTCTAGCCGAGAGCAGCCCTTGTAAGGTAGACCCTCCGATGAGGGTGGGCGGCATATGCCATGCGTAGGTAACTGCGTGTTATTGTGGTGGAGGATTGAGTTATGTGTGGTGTGTGAGTTGCAAGGATGTTGGGGACAGCACAAACACCCAGCCCACGGGCCACTGGAATTAACCAATGAAGGTTAAAATCCCCGACCCGGCCGGGAATCGAACCCGGGACCCTCTGAACCGAAGGCCAGTACGCTGACCATTCAGCCAACGAGTCGGACGTGGGTTGGGGTGGCAGAATAACATTCACAGTATCCCCTGCCTGTCGTAAGAAGCAACTAAAAAGGGGCCCCGAGGGCTGTTCAATTTTTTAAGAAAAGGCTAGATAAACAACTTATAGGCAATCTGCTACCAGGGTGACTGCCGTAAGTCGGTGGAAAATCATGGGTTGAAGGGAAGCGTGAGTCACCGCGCACCTCATCCCTCCTGCAGTCATCGCAAGCACGTGCTGTGAGGATTCGTGAATTTTGAGACTCATTTGGATGTTTACTTTAGCTACCAGTTTTTAGTCGTGAGTTTTGATACTATTTGTTACTAACTATAGCCCGTGAGTTTTGAGACGTAACCGAATGAACTTCGTAGTCCCTGAGTAGATGGAGAACGGGAAGTAGACGAGACTGTCCAAGCTAACCAAGTGAGATAGTAGTGGTTTATTTCCTATCAGGAGCAAAAGCAAAATAGTACTTTACCGCTCCTGTCACCATATTCCGTTAATAGTTGTTCGGAGTATGCTCAAATTTTCAGGTCGGATCAAGGGATTTTACGTGACATTTTGGATTCGTGGGTAAGTTCTGAATATGAGTCGATGTTGATTGTTTGTAGACCTAGCACACTTCATACCTCATCCCACATTCTCCATTACGGACTTCTGTATTGTAAGCTTATTGTTTTCTTAGATATTTCTGCTAAAACAGATAAACTATGTAGACATTTCTAAGTATACGCGTAGAAAATATAGCGAGACGTCGAATGCCTGTATTGTGTGGCTTTGTGTCAAATTAATGACGAATGTCTTCAGGTATAATCAGAAATAAATGTGGTGCGACGTTAAATAAATATTAATATTGTTTGAAATTTCTTCATACAGTTATGAATAGAAGTGTATTAAGACGGATATAAACAGCCGGTACCCAAATCAGGAGAATTAACCATACGGAGTTAAAATCCCCGGCCCGACCGGGCCGAGAATCTAAGTCACGGTCCTCTGAACCGAAGGCCAGCACGCTGACATTTCGGCCAAGGAGCTGGAATAATAATAATAATAATAATAATAATAATAATAATAATAATAATAATAATAATAATACGTACGTAAGAACTGGGCGTGCTAGTGCAATGCATTCTGTTATCAGATGACAAGAATAAATCAGCAGATAACCGTCGGCTTGGGGCACTGCAAGGTCATGGCACTACGTACTGTACGTACCAGAGGCTAGCATGTGTGCGTTACGAATGATTTTTGTAACGTATATGGCTGACTTCTTGTGGTAGATATCTTCACTGCTCGACCACTGTCAAGAATGCTACTCCAGCAGCAATAAAAGAAAAAGAAAGTGGTTTTTATGTTGTTGTGAATTAGTGGTTAAATGACAGATCTGTGCCTGTAAATTTACTGGCTAGTATAGAAGTCCCTTCTCGAGACACTGTTGAGACATTTAAGGTCCATAGTAATAGGAAGGAGTGTTAAACACATCCATTATTATTATTATTATTATTATTATTATTATTATTATTATTATTATTATTATTATTATTATTATTATTATTATTATTATTTAAGCCGGGCTGAGTAGCTCAGACAGTTGAGACGCTGGCCTCCTGACCCCAAATTGGCAGGTTCGATCCTGGCTCAGTCCTGTTGTATTTGAAAGTGCTCAAATACTTTACATCAGCGTCATGTCTCCGAAAACCGTAAAATTAGTTAGTGGGACGTGAAGATATTATTATTATTATTTAAACATTTGATATGTTGTGCCACCGGCATTATTAAACTTCATTACGTCTAATTGTTGTTGATTATTGCCTTAAGGGGAAATGAAAGGAGATAATTTTCTCCTCTTTAATCATACACCGGGCGAGTTGGCTGTGCGGTTAGGGGCGCGCAGTTATGAGCTCACATCCGGGAGATAGTGGATTCGAACCAAACTGTCGGCAGCCCTGAAGATGGTTTTCCGTGGTTTCACCATTTTCACACCAGGTAAATGCTGGGGCTGTACCTTAAGGCCACGGTCGCTTCCTTCCCATTCCTAGGCCTTTCCTGTCCCATCGTCGCCATAAGACCTATCTGTGTCGGTGCGACGTAAAGCAAATAGCTTTAATCATACGGTAGGGATGATGATGTTATAGCCTTCGAACAGTGAGGGCAGGGAATTGTTTTGAATGGGGCCAGGCCTCGCAAACCTAATAACATCGGGGTCGGAAGAGATGTGTTAACAAAAGAATCTTGGATACATTTTTAAAAATTGCTTTACGTCGCCCCGGCACAGACATGTCTCATGCCGACGATGGGACAGGAAAGGGCTAGGAGTGGGAAGGAAGCGTCCGTGGCCTTAAGGTACAGCCCCAGCATTTGCTTGATGTGAAAATGGAAAACCATGGAAAACCATCTTCAGAACTGCCGACATTGGGTTTCGAACCAACCATATCCTGAATACTGGATACTTCATGCACTTTAGCGACTGCACCTGTCGAGCTCGGTGGATAGGAAGGATGCACAAATAGAATAGGTTATTAGGGAAAGCTTTCGGGGCTCCTCACCGTAACTTCCGGAGGAGAACAAGCAAGAAACGTACAGCAAATGGTGTGAAACGCGACATTCCACTGTCACTTGCAGACCTTCAAAACAAGGCTTATGAAAGCACAGAGCGCGACTGTAATATCTGCAGTCATAACGAGCACCGAGCACGATAGCTGCAGTCGCTTAAGTGAGGTCATCATCCAGTAATTGGGAGATAATGGGTTCTAACCCCACTGTCGGCAGCCCTGAAGATGGTCCTGCGTGGTTTCCCATTTTCACACCAAGCAAATGCTATGGCTGTACCTTAATTAAAGCCACGGCCACTTCCTTCCCACTCCTAGCCCTTTCCCATCCCATCGTCACCATAAGACCTATCTGTCAGTGCGGCTTAAAGCGAAAAAAACTGCTAATCATGTAAACCTCTTGGTTATTTATTTTGTAACACAGTTCGTTTCATTTCAAGTTAAGCTTTTAATATGGCCACTAATAAATAACTAGCAGAATCAGTTCCTTACCACTTCCTGTGACACCCGGTTCCTACCCGCTCCCCCCTAACACACACACACACACACACACACACACACACACACACACACACACACACACACACACACACACACACACACACACACACACACACACACACACAGTATTTCAGAACTAGATCATTTATGTCTTGATAATACTGTATCAAAGAACCGTATTATGCTTGAAGCAAACATGCGCACTTCTTTTACCACTTTCGCAGTAAGTTTTGTAATAAATGAGTTAACAATTGCATCACTCAATGACCTTGATCGTATTTTCCTTAATTAAATACAAAATTTTATTATTATTATTATTATTATTATTATTATTATTATTATTATTATTATTATTACGTGACCAAAATACAACAGATATGTCTTATGGCGACGATGGGATAGGAAAGGCCTAGGAAGTGGAAGGAAGCGGGCGTGGCCTTAATTAAGGTACAGCCCCGGCATTTGCCTGGTGTGAAAATGGGAAACCACGGAAAACCATCTTCAGGGCTGCCGACAGTGGGGCTCGAACCCACTATCTCCCGATTACTGGATACTGACAATGCTTGTTAACAATAAAAATGAATAGCCTATTAATTTCTATAAAAGCGATAGTTTTACGAGTAGTGCCGGTAGTAGTTTGCTTCTTTCATCTAATTCAAAAGTACGACACATCAAGGTATTACGTTCCCTCTGTACCGCAAAAAAGTATATAACAATAAAATGCATGAAAGGACAATTGAGAGCTGTAATAAACATCATTGGTACTTAAATTAGGAAGAGGAAGGTGGTTTTTCCAAAATCCTTTATGATTTTCTCACATTTATCTGAATGCCGTCGGTCCTCCCTGACTCGTCCTTTTTATACTGATAAAAAGTATTAGCTCTCAGTTTGTGCAGCTTCATATTCATCGAAAGGACGTACACTTCCTCTAGCACCTGTTTCATTTCCTCAACAGAATATGATGATAGTTTCAATTTCTCAGCCTCAGATCTCTTTTCACTTGCGTTAGGTTTCCCATTTTTACACCAGTCAAATGCTGAGGATGAACCTTAATTAAGGCCACGGCTGATTCCCTCCCACTCCTAGCCCTTTCCTTAGAATCGTCGCCATAAGACCTATCTGTGTCGGTGAGACGTAAAGCAACACGTAAAAAAAAAAAATCCTTTGCGTTAGGTTCGTCACATGCACTGCACGTATCAGTACGTGGATAACCAAACGATAAATTGAATTTTGTAACAAAAATGTCCCTATATTTTTCATGGGAAACACTGTTTGCTGTATACTTCTCTCAGTACATTTCATGCGGTTTCTTAACGCCCAAGTTCCTCTAGCAAATGAACTCTCTTCGATTCATACACACTAGATGAGTCCCTTTTTAGTAGACAATTCACCATCAGTTCACCTCGTTATCACTACACATAGCTGTATTCATTTTAATACACTTGAAGCGACAAGCACTGAACCAGAGAGCAAAAGTTACAAGTACGCCTGCAGGGTTACAGTGGACAAAAGGTGGCTATACACACACATTCCTTGGTCTGTAAAATCGCGACGTGTCTCGAATCATGCGGAAAGTTGGAGGGCATCGCCTCGTGCCAAGATGGAACGCGGAGGGATATTTTGAAACCAAATCCCCTAGAATGGCGCGTGCTGCGAGTACAGACACTAAATAGCCACGTGCCAGGTGTTGTTTATGTTCACGTGTGCTATAGCCTCTAACGTTGAAGAAGGCAGACATTCGTCATGTTAACAGGGCATTTTCGACTGATTTTATTGAGATTTATGGGTCTCATCCAGCTTTGTGGATGGTGAAATTGAACGAATATGTGAACAGAAATCTAAAGAATATGGCATTTGACGCTCTGGTTGAGTTTTCCGGTAAGTTGACCCAAACGTTGATCGTGACTTTGTATCCAGGAAAATTCAGTCGATGAGGGGCTCTTTCAGGAAAGAGTTTAAAAAATTACAAGAAATTTAAGAAAAGTAGTTCTTCTAGTGAAGACCAGTATGTACTAAGCCTGTGGTATTTCGATCTATTATTGATTACTCCACAGCATGAAACTCTTGCAGACAGTAATGAAGGGAAGTCCCTCGGAAGTTCTCATTATGGCACAGGCAACGATACATATTTTTCTTTTTCTCTCATCCATATCGTTAATGCCGAGCTGAGTGGCTCAGACGGTTGAGGCTCTGGCCTTCTGACCCCAACTTGGCAGGTTCGATTCTGACTCAGGCCGGGGTGTTTGAAGGTGCTCAAATACGTCAGCCTCGTGTCGGTAAATTTACTGGCACGTAAAAGAACTCCTGCGGGACTAAATTACGGCACCTCGGCGTCTCCGAAAACCGTAAAAGTAGTTAGTGGGACGTAAAGCCAACAACATTATTAATTATTATACATATCGTTAGTCAGCACGCTTGTTTAAACTCAACCCTACAAACACAGAATACTAGTCGCCAGAGGAACGGCTTAGCGACGTTGAAAATCTGTACATGACAACGTGCCAGTCTAGATGACATGCCAAATGGCATACATTCACGGTCTTTAACTCAGAAACGGAACGCGCCGTGGTATCCCGTGCAAAATTCCCTGGTGAGTTATTTAGGTCTGCTGTGTATAGGAGAAGACAGTTTTCCATGCGCCGTTCTTTCGCGCGTGCTAACCGTGCCGTTTCAGCACACCACGATTTTACAGAGGAAAGAATGGGTGTGTGGCCACCTAAACAATACGGAAAGATGCATATGGAAGTCTGCGGGAAGCAGCAGCTGTCAACACACGGCATGCGCACGCGGTCTAGTACTGCCTACGGACTGGGATCGCTCTTTGGTGGTTCCAGTGAGACTCTGATCGTTCTTTCACACAACGCTTAAATATCAACTGTGTGTTTGTCGGACGCTAATCGTTTTTACTTAGTCATATTTAACATGAAGATAGACACGCATAGAGCAGTCACTTACTACTGGTAATATCTCTTCTTGTCACTTCTGGTGGACCCTGATCTTTTTTCCCCTGTACCCTACAAATGTGAGAGACCTGTACTGGCACGTTAAAGAACAATTTCCTCAAGCCAAACTTCCGACACTCCCGAGTGCAGCTGAAGGAATTCTACACATGTCTTTGTTATAAAATAAAACAACTCTCCAGGAAAAATACACGGGAGATTTCAATGTAATTGGATATATAGCTACCATTCTGAGGCTGATAAGAGCCTCCATGGCTCAGACGGCAGCGCGTCGGCCTCTCACCGCTGGATACCGTGGTTGATATCCCGGTCACACCATGTGAGATTTGTGCTGGACAAAGTGGAGGCGGGACAGGTTTTTCTCCGGGTACTCCGGTTTTCCCTGTCATCTTTCATTCCAGCAACACTCTCCATTCTCATTTCATAGCATTTATCACTCATTAATAAATCACCTTGGGAGTGGCGACCCCATTGTAATAACAGCCTATATATATGTTTCATTCATTACATCCCTGACCCGGTCAATGACTGGAAAACAGGTTGTAGGTTTTCATTTTTTCTGAGGCTGATAATAGCTCACCATTACGTTACTATGGGTATGCGGCTTCCTTTACGGAATACAGGCAATTATCTGCTACATACATACATACATACATACATACATACATACATACATACATACATACATACATACATACATACATACATCATTACAGACCGTTATGCCTTTCAGCGTTCAGTCTGCAAGCCTCTGTGTATTTACTAAGTGTCGCCACAATCGTCTATTTGCAACTAGTGCTGTGGCCTCATTTAGTTCTATACCTCATATCTTTAAATCGTTAGAAACTGAGTCTAATCATCGTCGTCTTGGTCTCCCTCTACTTCTCTTGTCCTCCATAACAAAGTACTTTATTATCCCAGATAACCTATCATCCTCCATTCGCCTCACATGACCCGACCACCGAAACCGGTTTATGCGTTCAGCTTCATCCATCGAGTTCATTCCTAACTCAGCCTTTATCTCCTCATTCCGAGTACCCTCCTGCCATTGCTCCCACCTGTTTGTACCGGCAATTATTCTCTCTACTTTCATGTCTGTTACTTCTAACTTATAAATAAGATATACTGAGTCCACCCAGCTTTCGCTCCCGTCAAGCAAAGTTGGTCTGAAAACAGACCGATGTAAAGATAGTTTCGTCCGGGAGCTGATTTCATTCTTAGAGAATACTGTTAATCGCAACTGCGAGCTCACTGCATTAGCTTTACTGCACCTTGATTCAATCTCACTTACATCTTAAATACTTGAAATTATCTACCTGTTCCAACTTTGCATCACCAATCTGGCATTCAGATCTGTTGAATTTCTTACCTACCGACATTAATTTAGTCTTCGAAATGTTAATTTTCATACAATACTTATTGCACGTATTTTCAAGTTGCAAGATATTAGACAACAAGATTTCGGCACAATCTGCCATTAAGACCAAGTCGTCAGCATAGGCCACACTGCTTACTACATTTCCATCTAACTGAATCCCTCCGTGCCACTTTATACCTTAAAGCAGATAATCCATGTAAACTACGAACAAAAAAGGCGAAAGATTACAGCCTTGTCTAACTCCTGTAAGTACCCTGAAGCAAGAACTCATTCCACTATCAATACTCACTGCAGCCCAATTGTCATCATAAATACCTTTGATTGATTTTAATAATCTACACTTGATCCCATAGTTCCACATCTTTTCCCTCGCTACCCAATCATATGCTTTCTATAGATATATAAACACAACTCTCTATTCCTCTCGTAGCATTTTTTTAATTGCCTGGCGCATACTGAAAATCTGATCTTGACAGCCCCTCTGTGGTCTGAAACCACACTGGTTTTCATCCATCTTCCCCTCAACCATCGATGGCACCCTCCCGTTCAAGATGACAGTGAATTCTTTGCCTAGTATACTAATCAATGAAATACCTCAATAGTTGATGCAATAATTCCTGTTCCCTTGCTTACAGATAGGTACAGTTACGGCTTTTTCCACGAACCTGCTACTCCCAGGTGGCGCGTCCCACGTGGCGGATAGGAGGTCCTAAACGGCTTGCCGGCGGACTTGAGGGAAATAAAATACCTCTCGCGGACCAAACACACACCCCCCTGTGGGTGGGGGTCACAGACGAAGAATACACCCATGGTATACCCTGCCTGTCGTAAGAGGCGACTAAAAGGGGCGACCAAGGGATGATTATATTAGAACCATGAAACTGCTTGTGATTAGTACCACCACGCGGGGAACACCATGGGTCGCTTTTACTTGCGGGTAGTACCACTATGTTAGGTACCAAATAGGTTTATGATTCGTAGAAAACGAGAGCGCGACGGCTTTTACAGTACCTGTGATTAGTAGCACTATATGAGCGACACCCTGGAATGATGAAACCCATGATTCTGGCTTACCTATGATTAGTACCCACTGTATGAGGAACACCACGGGATAGTGAGAGTCCCTGTGGTTAGTACATTTAGATGATGAACATCATAGGTTTGCGTTGCCTGTAAATGGCGCCGCAGTGTGCGAAAACATAGGTCGGTAATACATGGGCGAATTTCATTACCTGTGAGTAGTACCATAATGTGTGGAATACCGGGGGTCTACGCTACTTTTGATTAGTACCGCAACATGACAAATACTATGGTTCTACTTTTCTAGCGATAAGTACCATTATGAGGGGCCGGTGACTTGGATTTTGGACTCCTTCCGACTACAAGCATCATCTATTCAGTATTGTGCTATAGAAGCAGTCCCTTGGTCAGTGATACTACAGTTTTACGCCAGCTTCTCTGCATGTGGGTCACTGTGGGTCGGTTCCACTGATCGTTTTAAATTCATATCCACGTCCTCGCGTTTTGAATTCTGGTCAATGGAGGATTTTGTACTTTCAATTTGTCATTCAATTTCGTTTCATTTCGTACCGTTAAGGGCCGATGACCTCGATGTTAGGCCCCTTTAAACAACAATCATCATCATCATCATCATCATCATCATCAATTACTGCATTTTGACCAATCTGATGGTACCTTACCAACACTCAACACTAATCTTATTATTCTATGAAACCATTTGATCCCTGCCTTCCCACTATACTTCACCATTTCAGTTCTAATTTCGCCTATTCCTGCTGCTTTATGACAATGGAGTTTATTCACCATCTTTACCACTTCCTCAACCATAATTTTACCAAACTCATTCTCCTCCTCCCCATGAGCTCCGTTGTTCGCGACACCACCATGAAGATTTCCGTTTACTTTGAGAAGATTTTCGAAATATTCCCTCCAGCTGCCCAGTGATTCCTTGGGATCTAGTATTAGTTCACCCGAATTACCCAAAACACTATTTATTTCCTTTCTCCCTCCCTTCTTATGAGTCTTTATTACTGTCCAGAAAGGTTTACCTGCTCCTTAACCTAGCCTTTGCATTTTATTACTAAAATCTTCCCACGACTTCTTTTTGGATTCAACAACTATTTGTTTCGCTGTGTTTCTTCCATCTTTGTACAATTCCCTGTCTACATCAGCCCTAATTTGGAGCCATTTCTGATATGCCTTCTTTTTACCTTTACAAGCTTTTCTCACTTCATCATTCCACAAAGATGTTCGCTTTTCCCCATCTTTACGCTGAGTTGTTCCTAGGCATTCCCTTGCTGTTGCTATTGCAGAATCCCTGTATGCCACCGATTCCCTTTCTATATCTTGAACTTGTTTACTGTCCACTGTTCGGAACTTCTCACTAATTAGATCCATGTACTTCTGTCTAATTTCCTCGTCGTGGAGGTTTTCTACCCTTATTTCTTATTCGTTTACGGACAGATTTCACTTTCTCTATCCTAGGCCTTGAGATACTTAGTTCACTACAGATCAGATAGTGGTCTGTTTCATCGAAAATCCCCGAAATATCAGTACATTCCTAACACATTTCCTGAATTCGAAGTCGGTTATGATATAGTCTACTACGGATCTGGTACCCCTACTCTCCCATGTGTAGCGGTGAATAGCCTTATGCTTGAAGAATGTATTCGTAACTGCTAAAGCCATACTAGCACAGAAGTTCAGCAGACGCCTCCCATTCCTATTAGTTTCCATATCTTCCCCACATTTATCAATCACCCTTTCGTATCCTTCAGTTCTATTTCCATCTCTCGCATTGAAATCGCCCATTAGCACTGTCCTATCCGTGCTGTTGACCCTGACTACGATGTCACTCAATGCTTCATAAAACTTGTCAATTTCGTCCTCATCTGCACCCTCACAAGGTGAATACACTGAGACAATTCTTGTCCTATTTCCTTCAACTGCCAAATCGACCCACATCATTCGCTCGTTTACGTGCCTAACATAAACTACATGTTTCGTGCAATAGTATTCCTGATGAACAACCCTATCCCACACTCTGCCCTTCCGTTTTTAGCACCCGTCAAGTACTTTATAATCCCCAATCTCTCCCTCATTATCTCCCCTTACCCGAATATCAGTTACTCCTAGTACATCCAGATGCATCCTCTTTGCCGACTTAGCCAGTTCTACTTTCTTTCTTCCATAAGCCCCATTAATATTGATAGCTCCCCATCGAATTCCATTGCATTCGCCAAGTTGTTTCCAAGGAGTCCCTCGCCTGCTGTCATATGGGAGTAGTACTCCATTACTCCCATAGGTCCGAATCTTGCTTAAAATGTTCTGAGCCCGGTAAATTCATGAAGCAGGATGCTACCCTACTTAACATAGTCCAATTGAGGATCTCTCTCGTAACGGGTTAGGGACCAACGGTGGATTGTATAGCCCTAATCGACCGAGCACAAGGAAGGACATGACTGGGAATATGTCCATGATGCCCACTACCATTCCGTAGCAACTGGTATCCCGACTCTCAGGACCACTTACTAAGCCAGTTAGCCGTTGCCCCTGTTCACGAACTAGGACGTGACTACAGTAACCCACACCATGAACCATAATTATCTGCTAACGATCAGTTAATCATTCTCAGATACTTCAGGTACAATATTTACTCGTACATTTCTGGTATATTATTTACAAAAGGATGTTGTGGAAATGTAAATTATTTTTAGAACTAAAAAGTTGTATCACTTTCATCTCATTGGACTTGGTTGCATAAAAGGAATTAATAAAAATTAAAATAATGATCTCAGCTTTACAGGACTGGCTACGTACTGGTTGAGAATTTCGTCTAAGATGGCCTTTACGACTGCTTAAATGCGAGAGATTCGTTTCAACAGGTTCACGAGCACGTGAACAAACCTTTAGAACCTCAGCATCTCTTGAAAGCACATCGCAGTTGAACACGTTATCATAACTGTCTTCTCACTTCTCCTCGGTATGACGGCCTTCATACGTATATAGTCGAATGACTGATTTGTACTCGACATTTAAGTTACGGCTCTTCCCTTCCAATCCTAGGCATAGTTCATTACAAACATGCCAGCTTTTTTGTCGTGTGGCCTCCGAAGAGGCCTAATGCTGTACTTTTGTGTTGACACCCTACAGGTGACCTGCGTATCTGTGAGGATGGGGCCTTAGCTCTGATGAATTCTAATGCTGAAGACGGCACACACAGCCAGAGCCCGACCCACTGGAATTAACCGAGGAATATTAAAATCCTCGGCCCAGCCGGGAATAGAACCGGGGACTCTCTGAACCAACGGCCAGCACGCTAATCATTTAGCCAGGAACTGGACAGTATGCCAATAAAGCACCATAATTGTACAGGTTATCAAAAAGGCTTAAAATGTATGTACACGAGGCTGTTTATTACGATCATTCTAGCGCATAACATTACTACTACTACTGCTGCTACTATGAACGTCATGTGGGAGTTAGTTACTTAACGTTTAATTTCAGCAGATGAACACGGGACATCCGAGATGTGTGCACGAAGCCGAAGACACTTGTTTAGAGGAAGAAAACTACAATATTTAAATTACCATAGTAAAATAAAGATTACCGAGCGAATTGGCCGTGCGTTTAGGGGTACGCAGCTGTGAGCATGCATGGGTTTGAACCCCATTGTCGGTGGCCCTAAAGATGGTTTTCTGGTATTATTAAACCTTTGTTTTCTTTTCTTCCTTCTTTCTTTCTTTCTTTCGTTCTTTTCTTTCTTTCTTTCTTCCTTCCTTCCTCTTTTAATCTGTTTACCCTCCAGGGTTGGTTTTTCCCTCCGACTCAGTGAAGGATGCCACCTCTATCGCCTCAAGGGCGTGGCCTTAAGTTAGGTACCATCCCGGCATTTGCCTGAAGGAGAAGTGGTAAACCACGGAAAACCACTTCCAGGATGGCTGAGGTGTGAATCGAACCCACCTCTACTCAGTTGTCCTCCCGAGGCTGAGTGGACCCCGTTCCAGCCCTCGTACCACTTTTCAAATTTCGTGGCAGAGCCGGGAATCGAACCCGGGCCTCCGGGTTTGGCAGCTAACCACGCTAACCATTAAATCACAGAGGCGGACTATGTTTTCTTATTTATATAAATGATATGTCCGCCTCTGTGGTGTAGTGGTTAGCGTGATTAGCTGCCACCCCCGGAGGTCCGGGTTCGATTCCCGGCTCTGCCACGAAAATTTGAAAAGTGGTACGAGGGCTGGAACGGGGTCCACTCAGCCTCGGGAGGTCAACTGAGTAGAGGTGGGTTCGATTCCCACCTCAGCCATCCTGGAAGTGGTTTTCCGTGGTTTCCCACTTCTCCTCCAGGCGAATGCCGGGATGGTACCTAACTTAAGGCCACGGCCGCTTCCTTCCCTCTTCCTTGTCTATCCCTTCCAATCTTCCCATCCCTCCACAAGGCTCCTGTTCAGCATAGCAGGTGAGGCCGCCTGGGCGAGGTACTGGTCATTCTCCCCAGTTGTATCCCCCGACCAAGAGTCTGCAGCTCCAGGACACTGCCCTTGAGGCGGTAGAGGTGGGATCCCTCGCTGAGTCTGAGGGAAAAGCCGAACCTGGCGGGTAAACAGATGATGATGATGATATAAATGATATGAGTAAGGAAGTGGAATCAGAGATAAGGCTTTTTGCGGATGATGTTATTCTGTATAGAGTAATAGGTAAGTTACGAGATTGTAGGCAACTGCAAAATGACCTCGATAATATGTTACGATGGACAGCACGGCAATGGTATGATGTTAAACGGGGTTAAAAGTCAGGGTTTGAGTTTCACAAATAGGAGTGCTTTATTTCCCGTTTTCACACCAGGTAAATGCTGGGTCTGTATCTGTATTCAAGCCACGGCCGCTTCATTCCCACTCGTAGCTATTTCCTATACCATCGTCGCCATAAGACATATAGTGTCTTGTGTCGGACCGACGTGAAGCAAATTGTAAAAAGAAAATATTGTAATAATAATAATAATAATAATAATAATAATAATAATAATAATAATAATAATAATAATAATAATAGGCCCGCCTGTGTGGTGTAGTGGTTAGCATGATTAGCTGCCATCCCCGCAGGCCCGAGTTCGATTCCCGGTTCTGCGACGAATTTTGAAAAGTTGTACGAGGGTCCACTCAGCCTTGGGAGATCAACTAAGTAGAGGGAGGGTTCCACTACTACCTCAGCCATCCTGGAAGTGATTTTACGTGGTTTCCCACTTCTCCTGCAGGCAAATACCGTGATGGTACCCAAGTTAAGGCCACGGCCGCTTCCTTCCCTCTTCCTTGTCTATCCCTTCCAATCTTCCCATCCCCCATCAAGGGCCCTATTCAGCATAGTAGGTAAGGCCGCCTGGGCGAGGTACTGGTCATCCTCCCCAGTTTTATACCCCGACCCAATGTCTCACGCTCCAGGACACTGCTCTTGAGGTGGTAGAGGTGGGATCCCTCGGTGAGTTTGAGGGAAAAACCAACCCTGGAGGGTATGCAGATTAAGAAAGAAAGAAAAAATGGAATAAATAAATAAATAAATAAATAAATAAATAAATAAATAAATAAATAAATACACGCACGAAATTAATAAAATAATGTAGAATAAATGACATAATTTAACAAGCCCTTCAAATTTTGACTTGGAAGACGCTACAATGTTGGAAATGTTCCCTTAAAAGTGTGAATCAACTATGCTGGGAGCGTTTAACAAACTCCACCGCTCAACACGTGTATAAGAAGCTATGGTGTTACCTATAGATGCCTCCGGACAGTATAAAAGGGAAGAGGTGCATAAGAATTAATGGGCATAATGAGAGTCAACGTCACCTTGTGGGCAGTTATGGCTATGAACTTAGTAGAGAAAGTTGAGAGCAAGTCTCGAATCAACCCCAAGGCCTCGGACTCCCGACGCTTATCGTTATTCTCAGGGTATATATAGTTCTCTTGTATAATGTACATTACATATGAGAGCTAGGAATAGACCTTTAATCTCTTAATGACTCGGAATCCTTCCTCACAATGAACCAAAGTATCATCATCGAGAAAATATTCTACACCAAAAGGAGTTGTTTGTCATATAAATGTATAATTTTTATAATCATACTTTCTTTCTCTCTCCCTCGCCATTCAACTTCCCCCCACCCCCTACCCCGCGGCATGGCACCGCTCTCACTCCCGCCATGGCTGTGGCGTAATCAATATTAATGACGGCCAACGAAGCAGCAGCATGGTGCTGATGTCAAAATGACGCTCTTTACGTTCTGACTGTAAGAGGTTACTTCGAATTAACTATAATTTCCGTAGCCAGCCAGTTCTGCTCCTTTCCCGAAAGATTTCATTGAGATGTAACACAATTATCGAATTTGTTGCGAAATACACGTTCAATTTAAAGTGACACTACATCATAAGGGAATGCCAATTGAGATAGAAATCAGTGTTGGGTGTGTGGTGCAATGCAAAGAAAAGCCTCAAATAATTTTCTTCTTCCAACGCTTTTCCCACACGATGGTTCGGTCATGGATGCAAAATTTCACATATTTGGACTTGATGCGGTTTTTCGGCTGGTTGCCCCACCTCATGCGAAGCTTAAGTGGAAGGATATATTCACTATTGCGTGTTCCTGTGGTGGTTGGTAGTGTAGTGTGTTATGCATATGAGAAGAAGTGAACATCGAGAACAGCCCGAGTCGTAGGAATAAACTCGACGTGATTAAAAAATTCCCGATTAGGTTGGGAATTGAACCCAGGACCCTCCGAACCGAGGGCCTCGACACTGACTATTCAGTCAAGAAGCCGGCCAAGCATCAAATTATAATAAAAAGCCAATGGCGCATATATTCTATTGAGGCCTTTGTTCTGCCAAGACCATTCCTACCACCCAGGTAGCCTGCAGATAATGAAGTGTCACGTGGTCACCGTGACATCCTCAGTCATATTGCTTGACTTCTACGACCACTTCCTCTCGTACCAGACAGCTCCACCTACGTCGATGTCAGCCAGTCAATAAGTAAATAAGTAAATAAATAAATAAATAAATAAATAAATAAATAAATAAATAAATAAATAAATAAATAAAATCATATTTCGAAGATGTAATCCCTTCTGCTAGCGTGTTACTTAGAAATAAAATCCTATCCTAGTACGGTATTTTTTGTGATATTAATAAAGGCCTCAGCTATCGTGTGCAGGCATTTTGATATGACGTCATTTAGGCAGCGCGAACCTGAGACATTTTGTAGGGGATTAAACTGAGCAGGAGGACCAGTACATCTCCCGGGCGGCCGCTCCAGGACACTGCCCTGGCGGTAGAGGTGGGATCCCTCGCTGAGTCCGAGGGAAAAGCCGAACCTGGAGGGTAAACAGATGAATAATAATAATAATAATAATAATAATAATAATACGTTCCATGCCCAAGGTGGTACGTATCTTCTAGCTCCAAGAAGTCCACAGACGCTGATTCACCACGTTGCGTTTGCCGTTGTTCCTTCCATTTCGAGCGTAGCAGCACCTCTCCCTTGAAAGCCGACTCGCCCGCAAGACGAATCAAGTCGGCCAAGCGCGCACTATGCTTTCTGATTCGACTCTTGAGTTCGTTTGAATACTACAAGCTAATCCGTAAATTATTTTGGATATCCAGATAAGAGGATTTATATAAAGCATTGGCTTTGGCGTTATGCTATTAGTTCTACTAATTTATGTGGTGGTTTTCTCGTTTGATTAGTAGTACATCGTGCTGAAGTATTGAAGCGGGTACAACTTTTTGGAACTTCAGTTGCTGATCTATTCATTCTTTCTGTTTGAATTTCATTGGATAGTATATAAAGTCGTCATTGTGTATAGGAAACGTATGAAAACGCATCGAAGTAAAAAAAATGAGCTCCTTGATATATTGTTGTAAGGTTTCTTTTGTTACATTACCGTTCTTGGGTTGACCAATCGGTGCATTAACACTTTTCACCACAGTACGGCATCATTCTAAGTATTAACCTCTTAGAAGAGGAGTTTGCAAATTTCCTCACCTGAGTGTGTACGGGCTTAAGTGGATCTCACTTCACCAGGCCCGATGGGTCCTTCACCGTGCAAAGTCTGAGCTATCTTATCCCACGGTTATGAAGTTTGTTGACAGCCACGGAGTCCATGATATTCTCTTAACTCGAGCAGTTTATTTGCTCTGTCATAAACTCTATTTCTTTTTCAAAACATCTCTCAATATCAATAGGCAAATTTCAACTATAAGGTGAACAGTATCAAAGTGGTATTCTTATCATGGTGTTCACTTCCTGACAGTGGCGTGCGGTCAACACATTCGTTACCCAAGCTGCAAAAGTTTTTTTTAAAATATAAGCAATCGTAGCCCCACTACACTCTCTATAGTCAACATTACCATTTTATAAGGCTGCATTTCTCGTGGAAGAGTATGAGAAAGGTATTTCGAGAATATTTTCAACCACACACTCACATATTTCCAAATTGATAATCACGGCAGTGACGACACCATCATAACTTAATTTATAGCAGATTTTAAATAATGTACTTACAGTTTCACCCGATGACGTTTCGTGATAGTACAGTCATGGTTTTCACAAAAATACCCTGGGACCATTTGATTTTAACTTAAAAACTTAACCTAAACTGAATCAGCAAATTATAACTGGTATTTTACCGTCGCCCAAGTTTTATAGTTTCACTCGCTTACTGAGTGTACGTGCATCAACGACAAACAAGGGAAAGTATTCGTCACGACGTATAACACCTATTATATTAATGAAGAATGGCACAGAACTTACGAAAACTTCATTTATAATCCAAGAGGAACACTACGAAATTTCACTATATACTACCATCACAGATAACTAAATGCGCTTAGCTCTGTATTCATGCTGGGCAACCTAAATATTTTTCTGCTGCCATCGAAAAACATACTCTACACGTACAATCAATGAATTGCTTGAAAAACTTTATACATGTCGAAATCCAAAAACAAAATATATTCTTCTATATTACAATTGGTTTCATAAACTGGCTCTATTTTTATTAGCGAGACGATGTGCAAGTGGCTATACTGTTAACATGTTAATATTTTTCTTGTAGTCTCTAGTGTGTGGCACTGAACACTTTGAGTGTTAAGTATTAAAACTAACATACCTTACCTAAGCTAGCTGGCCTGTTGCCGAAACCTGTTGTCGGGAGAGGGCCCACAGCCCCGCTTCACTCCCAGTACAAGGAAGCTTCAAGTGCATGCGTCAACCAAGCAACTTAAATTTACGCTGGGGTAGCTCTCTTTCGCGCCGGCAAGGAAACCCACCTCGCCAGAGAAGCTGAAGTGTGGTAGTGCGAGCAGACTGTCGAGACAGTTGTACTTTGCTTGGCTTGGTTTAGATATTCGCAGTTTTTTAAACTTTATAAAACGCATTCTAAAGAATAATAACAAAATGTAAATACAAAGTTACTTACCCCAGCAGCGCTGGGATAAATGGGGTTCAGTGCACACCACTGATAGTAAATGATGCTCTCTTGATTCATTCTGTACTAAAATAGACGTCCGCCTCCGTGGTGTAGTAGTTAGTATGATTAGCTGCCACCCCCAGAGGCCCGGGTTCGATTCCCAGCTCTGCCACGAAGTTTGAAAAGTGGTACGAGGGCTGGAACGGGGTTCACTCAGCATCGGGAGATCAACTGAGTAGATAGGGGTTCGATTCCCTCCTCAGCAATCCTGGAAGTGGTTTTCCGTGGTTTCCCACATATCCTCCAGTGAAATGCCGGGATGGTACCTAACTTAAAGCCACGGCCGCTTCCTTCCCTCTTCCTTGTCTATCCCTTCCAAACTTCTCATCCCCCCACAAGGCCCCTGTTCAGCATAGCAGGTGAGGCCGCCTGGGCGAGGTACTGGTCATCCTCCTTAATTGTATCCCCAGACCCAGAGTCTGAAGCTCCAGGACACTACCATTGAGGCGGTAGAGTTGGGATCCCTCGCTGAGTCCGAGGGAAAAACCGACCCTGGAGGGAAAACAGATTACGAACGAACTAAAATAGACAACAACAGATACAAAACTGAGTTGACTCGTGTACCGAAAAATCAGCTCCAAACTCTGTATACCTGGACCTGTACTAAATACTTTTTGTCTCACTCTTCAACATCCATTTATCCAAAACACGCTTTTCGACTGAACTTACGATAATAGAAAAGTGACAAGCAACGTTTAAGGACATTTGCATGCAATGTTATCATTTACTCTTCCTAAAATCATGGAAATGTGCACTTCTATTGATCAAGTGTTGATAAATCTTTATGGATTAACTAACCAAGAGACCGCACGAGTTGGCCGTGCAGTTAGGAGCGCGCAGTTTTGAGCTCGCATCCGGGAGATAGTGGGCTCGAACCCCACTGTCGGCAGCCCTGAAGATTGTTTTCCGTGGTTTCCCATTTTCACACCAGGCAAATGCTGTGGCTGTACCTTAATTAAGGCCCTGGCCGCTTCCTTCCCATTCCTAGGCCTTTTCTGTCCCATCGTCGCCATAAGACCTATCTGTGTCGGTGCGACGTAAAGCAGCAACTAGCAAAAAGAACTAACCAAGAAATGTGCTCCTTCCTTTCGGTCGTGCTCGGGGATTGTTCTGTTGATTTCCTTTTGCGTCAGAAACTGTACATCACGTTTCATAATAATGTCTCCATAGACAATAAATATGTTACTACAGTGAGACATATTACACAAAAATATTTGTTTGAACTCCGTTGTATATTCCACAGTAATGCGTCGGTGGCGGGTTACGTCCTCTTCCTTCCTACTATCATATATCAGTAATGAATGAGTTTAATATATTCCAAAGCTACAAATACACGCCCATTCCTTTCCAACTGAGAGATCTTGAATTCACATATTTCATGTCTTCGCAATGTTATGTGCTAAAAGTTATTCTTCTAAAAAACCTACAACATAAGAAAGTAGAGTAATGAGGGATTATATGGGGAAAATAATCAATGTCCAATAGTTCATCATCATAATGACTGTCCAGCTCCGTGGCTAAATGGTTAGCGCACTGGCCTTTGGTCACAGAGGTCCCGGGTTCTTCCCGGCATGGCCGGGAATTTTAACCATCATTGGTTAATTTCTCTGGCACGAGGGCTGGGTGTGTATGTCGTCTTCATCATCATTTCATCCTCATCGCGACGCGCAGATCGCCTACGGGCGTCAAATTTTAAGTTTTTTTTTTTCAATTTGCTTTACGTCGCAACGGCACAGACAGGTCTTTTGACGATGGGATAGGAAATGGCTAGAAGTGAGAAGGAAGTGGCCGTGGCCTTAATTAAAGTACAGTCTCAGCATTTATCTGGTGTGAAAATGGCAAACCAAGGAAAACCATCTTCAGGTCTGCCGACAGTGGGGTTAGAACCCACTACCTCCCGAATGCAAGCTTATAATTTTAAGTACTGTTAGTTTTTTAACGTCGCATTAACACCTTGAAGGTCTTCGGCGACGGAAGGACAGGAAGCTGATATGATTGGGAGAGTAGCCGCCATGGAAGTAAGGTACAATCTGGTGTGAAAATGGCAAACTACGAAAAAAAATCTTCAGGACTGCCGATGGTGGGATTCGAACCTACCATCTCCCGAATGGAAGTTTTTGTGTATATATATATATATATATATATGTATATATTACAGGATGGAATGATGTAAGCAGTGAAGGAGGGTAGAATTCTCACTCCTGCATAAACTTAAAATTAGTCCTACATGTACCCATTATTATTATTATTATTATTATTATTATTATTATTATTATTATTATTATTATTATTATTATTATTATTATTATTATTAAGCAGTGCTCCTGGTTGTGAAGCCAAGGTTAACATCTGAGTCAGACTTGACACAATTCTCAAATAATATACAGGTTCAAGATTAAGAGGCGATCCACAGCCCCACTGTTGCGAAAAGACTCGGAGTACTAGATAGCCACTAAAGTTTGACTTAATCAAATCCAGGAACATGTTGCAATAATGTCTTAACAAACAGGAAGATATTTACAAAAATGTGGGGCTAAAGGTTGCACACCAATAAATACCTTATATCGTTAAAATATCCACTTTTTTGCCACATACACCTACAGTAGAACAAGAAAATGTTAGTACATTTCCTGTTCAGTTCAAAAATTGTCATTTTACAGTGTTCTGAATTTAGAACTTATACAAAACAATGATAGAAGATATTCCATTTTTGTCTTTAATATACTGTACTGCACTAATATCACATATAGGTTATCTAAATAAGAAAAATGAAATATTAAAAAATGAAAATAATTGTTCTTTCTCAGGTACGAAACGTCTTCGTATACATAGTTAAAAATTCAATACACGAATCACAGTTCAGTACTTAGTGGAGTATCCTCTGGCTCTCATTATTGACGTAAATTTTGCGTGGCATTCATACTTCTTGCAATTTCAGAAGCTGGCATGAGATCCCATTCCTCCAACGTACAGTGAGTCAAAATGAAACTCATACACTACAGGAAAGCTTGTTTATTTGGATTCAACAAAAAGTATAATTATTACTTTATTTTAGTCTTGGTTCTGTTTTAATAAATACACATTTCTCTACTAAGGTACAAAGTAAAACGACTCCTATCTTTTATACTTACGAAGGACATTAATGCATTATTCTTAAACATGCATGAAACAGGTCAAAGTAAAACTCATACACCTTCGAGTAGTTCCAGAGTGATCTCTAATAACACAGTGTTTTTAACAGTCAATACTTTGTAGGATACACTTTAGCACTTTTCACGGCTCTTAAACGGTTACGAATAGATTGTACCAACTTTTCGCAATAAGATGGATCTATTTTCTTCCATTCTTTATATAAAGCCATTTTCAGATCATTTTTTCGAAATCTGGTGTTTTCTTATCGGTACTTTCAAGCAATGCCATAGATTTTCAGTCTGGTGACTGTGGAGATTTCTCGAGTAATTTTGGTCAATTATACAGCAGCCACATCCGTACTTCATGAGTTTTGTGCTTCGGGTCGTTATCTTGGTAATACTTAAATCGATCAAGTATTCCAAGCTTTTGATCACTAGGTCGTAAATATTCTTTCAGTATACTTAGATACATATGTTGATCCATGGTCCCATCAATAAAAATCAACTCTCCTGGTCCACGAGCTGACATGCACCCCCAGAAAGTTACACTACCTCCACCATGTTTGACACTTGGACGTAGATTGCTGGGTTTCAACTCCTCATTTGGTTTCCTCCAGATATTAACCTATCCATCTGATCCGAAGAAATTGTATTTGTTTTCATCTGCAAAAATAACGGTCTTCCAGAAGTCAAAATCTTTTCTATATACTCCTTAACGAAGCTCGACCTTTTCTTCCTATTACTCTTGCTAACAAATGATTTTTTCCTAGCTATTCGTCCATGCCTGTTACGTTTCCTTAGGATAAGTAGAATAGTTTCTGGATAAGCTCTCTTGTTGGTATGTTCCTCAGCCATCACAGCCAGTTTCGGAGCACTAATTGCTGGATTTTTCTTCACTTGTCTTACTATCCAACGTTACTCCCTGAGGTTGAACATTTTTCTTCCATTCACTTTGTCTTTATTTTCAATGCCGCGTGTAATTTTATACCTATTTATAACGCACTGTATAGTTACATGACTCCTGTTTATAAATTTACCAATTTAACGGAGTGATTTTCCTCTCTTACACTGAAAAATCATTAGTTCTATTTCTTCTTTCGAAAATTGTCCTCTTTGACGTCCCATGATAGCACCGAAACTTGTCTGTACTTCCCAACTCTCCACAATAAACTGAATGTTTAAAAATAAACACAATAAACACAATAAACACAAACATACAGCATTTGTACTGCCCTCTTATCTGCCCATGTAGGACTGTATGAGTTTCATTTTGACGTGCCCCAGCAACATATAGACAAAGAATCGGTTGTATCTTGCTAAGTTAAGGGATACGCAAGCTAGTCTGTGGTGACTTAATAATTCAAGACATACCTTTATTGTTCCATATATAAAATGTGAACATAAATTATTGTCCACATTTCTATTCATAAACACATACTAGTTACAGTGGTGTATGAGTTTCACTTTGACTCACTGTAGTTGTTTTTCAGGTCTTCCTTGTTCTTAATTGTGCCTTGTCTCATGTTTCATTAGGGGCTGCCTGGCCGAGGCGGTAAAGGCGTGCTCGGTTCGCCTGGAAGGACGTGGGTTCGAATCCCCGTCAGGAAGTCGTAAAATTTAAGAAACGAGATTTCCACTTCCGGAGGTGCATATGGCCCTGAGGTTCACTCAGCCTATACCAAAAATGAGTACCAGGTTAATTCCTGGGGGCAAAGGCGGCCGGGCGTAGTGCTAACCACTCTACCCCACCTCGTGCCGAGGTTAACAATGGTGGAAGCCTTTACCATCCACTCCTCCAAGGGCCTTCGTGGCCTGTACGGAGGTGACTTTGCTTTGCTTATATTTTATTGTAGGATGCCCCGCATATGCTCGATTGCATTTATATAGGATGACTGGGGAGAGGTATGAAATTGTCGGTGAGTATTATACAGGGTTATTCACCTAACAGGTTACACGCAAATAACTTCTAAACCATTAAAGATATCAGCATTCTGTTTTCATATTCGTAAATGGTACGCAGGGTCTTGTAAAATAACGTGCTACTTAGTCTCATGGGGTGATTAACAACCGAGATATTGATACTAACTCCATATTTTTAAATGGAACGGCACAAATGTATACAGCTGATTTAAAAGTTCATCTGCGTACAAGTTCAAATATAAGTATTTTTAAAATCGGACAATTACTTTTTTAGATATAAATAAGAACAGCATGCGCGGTTTTGCATGGCGCATCAAACGGCGTGAAGTCGGACAAGGACATATTGAGGCGCAAGCTGCTTCCTGGCCTTGATTCCAGTCACAGAACTGGTACCAGGCATGTACTGTAAACATAATGTGATGTACCGTAACATACCCTGGGTGTATAACGTTATTGTACGACTGGCGAACACACAACGGGGAAGGGAGATTAAAGTTGTATTGTTTTGTTTTGACATGTAATAAGCTGCGCTCAGTTTAGCGTTTTTTCTGACGGATGGGAATGGGAAGAATTTGGAAAGAAAGTCGGCCGTGGCCTATCCCAAATGTACTAGAGCTGGGAACGGAGCTGTTGCTCCTATGATTGCAATCGGTAGTGCGAGTGCAGCGCTCCCTCCGGTATTCTCCGGTAGTCAACTGTTGCTTGGAAACCAATCGGAGGTTTCGGAGGGCGAGCGGAGGACGGAGCAACAGTACTGAATGTGTGCTCGCTTGCACTTCCAGTAGTGGAGCGCAACGGATGTGGCAGCGACGTAGTAAATACTGCTTTATAAGTATGAAGAAGGCGAATATATGAAATATATACATTCGCATTTATCGTTAACGTTTAATAATATATATATTTCCGATAAAATAGAATAGACCTTTTTCATTATATTACCTTTGAAGTGATGATAGACTATAAGAACTCCCGTACGTCCCCGCGGTGTTGGGGCCAACGCGCCCGCCTGTCGCGCGGCGGCTCCGGGTTCGATTCCCAGCCGGGCCGGTGTTTTTTAATTGTAATGAATACTATTCCAGTCCTGGGGACTGGGTGTTTGTGATGTCCTTAATCTTCCTTTCCTCACACACAACATTCCACACTACCGCCATTCCAATTACACGCAGTTTCATACAATATGGTGCCTGTAGGGGCAAAAGATCCACATGGGTCGACGCCCCGAACAAATAGCATTTTGAAGAAAATAACCAGTGTTGAAAAACAACGCGAAAAGCGGGACTCGATCCAGTAAACCAGCGCTTTCGGAGCTTGAACGCTAACCACTCGACCACCGCCGTTTCGTGCTCGTGATCCCAAAGCACCGGTACATATTCGACGCGAAATGTTATCTTGCGATTTTATCGAGAACCCCTTAGTAGTACGCCGTACTACTTGCACATTATGTTGTCCTAATGGACTACTAAATGTGTACAAAGTTGGAAGGTAGTCCGTGATCCAAACGTCATGGCCTCCCCGTGTAAGTGTATTGCACCTGTATTCAGTCTGTGCGTATTTCCTCTGTTTGTTGTGTTGTGTATGTAATGCAAAGTATATTACAAAATAATTGTGGTATTGGTTTGATATTTAATCCCGTTTTTAGATGGTGTTCGTGTTTTAGAATATTTAAAGGCATTTAATAAATTTGTACAGAAATGTGTACCACAAATGCCACGAAGACCGACTGATGTATGGCATTTCTTTGAAATTCATCATCATCTGTTTACCCTCCAGGTTCGGTTTTTCCCTCGGACTTAGCGAGGGATCCCACCTCTACCGCCTCAAGGGCAGTGTCCTGGAGCTTCAGACTCTTGGTCGGGGGATACAACTGGGGAGTATGACCAGTACCTCGCCCAGGCGGCCTCACCTGCTATGCTGAACAGGGGCCTTGTGGAGGGATGGGAATATTGGAAGGGATAGGCAAGGAAGAGGGAAGGAAGCGGCCGTGGCCTTAAGTTAGGTACCATCCCGGCATTCGCCTGGAGGAGAAGTGGGAAACCACGGAAAACCACTTCCAGGATGGCTGAGGTGGGAATCGAACCCACCTCTACTCAGTTGACGTCCCGAGGCTGAGTGGACCCCGTTCCAGCCCTCGTACCACTTTTTAAATTTCGTGGCAGAGCCGGGAATCGAACCCGGACCTCCGGGGGTGGCAGCTAATCACGCTAACCACTACACCACAGAGGCGGACTTCTTTGAAATTACCGATGATAAACATCAGCAAAATGCACATTTTGCGACGGGTGGTAGTCGGCTTCAGCAGAAGAAAACAACATTGCTGTATTAAGCGAAACAGTTATGTTGTAAGAAAAGGGCATTGAATATCCGGGTGAAATACCTTTACGTTGTTATGCCGCTACAGTACATTCACTCGGTATAACAACAACTGCACCGCTCCGTCCCAGCAACTAGCCAGCGCTCTACCGTCTGCACTACTCAGCCCGGTACAGCATATAAACAATTCCAACCACTTCATTCTCTTCAGTAATAAATGATCTTTCTTTCTTTCTTAATCTGCTTACCCTCCAGGGTTGGTTTTTCCCTCCAACTCATCGAGGGATCCCACCTCTACCGCCTCAAGGGCAGTGTCCTGGATCTTCAGACTCTGGGTCGTGGGATACAACTGGGGAGGATGACCAGTACCTCGCCAGGCGGCCTCACCTGCTATGCTGAACAGGGGCCTTACGGGGGGATGGGAAGATCGGAAGGGATAGACAAGGAAGAGGGAAGGAAACGGCCGTGGCCTTAACTTAGGTATCATCCCGGCATTTGCCTGGAGGCGAACTGGGAAGCCACGGAAAACCACGTCCAGGATGGCTGAGGTGGGAATCGAACCCACCTCTACTCAGTTGACCTCCCGAGGCTGAGCGGACCCCGTTCCAGCCCTCGTACCAATTTTCACATTTCGTGGCAGACCCGGGAATCGAACCCGGGCCTCCGGGGATGGCAGCTAATCACACTAACCACTACACCATAGAGGCGGACGCAAACTGAATTTCAGCAGATCAAAATCTGTTATTCACAGCGTAACAAAATAATGAGGCAATCTTGAAACGACTGCAGCATTTGGATGACAAACGTAGAAAGACACATGCATCTGTGGAATTGATACTGAAGCCTAAATTGTAATTCCACCCAAGATAACCATTACTACATTGCCCACATTAAAGTATTTGAATTTTCCGCCAGTGAATTCAATTGGAGGACTATCGGAGGTCTCCAGAGGAAGAGCGAAAACAATTGCTCCGCTCCGCTCCTACCGTTCTCAGCTCTAGGCAGTCTGTCTTCGTCTTTGCTATGTCATGTTCCACAGTTTCATCTGAGATTGCATCGGTTCGTCATTGGACGTAGAGCTGGGAACGGAGCAGTTGCTCCTATGATTGCAATCGGTAGTGCGAGTGCAGCGCTCCCTCCGGTATTCTTTGGTAGTAAACTGTTGCTTGGAAACCAATCGCTGATTCGGTCGGCGAGCGGAGGACGGAGGAACAGTATTGAATGCGTGCTTCCTTGCCGTTCCATCCGTGGTGCGCAACGGATGTGGTAGCGACATGGTAAATACTGCTTTATACGTATGACGAAGGCGAATATATAAAATATATACTTTCTCATTTATGGTTCGTGTTTCATTTGTCGATTACTTTTGTAACAATTTGCTATACGTCATGCCGTCTCATGGCGACGATGTGATAGGAACGATTAAGGAGGGCAATTTCTAGACGTGAAAATGGAAAACGACGTAAAACCATCTTCAGGGCTGCCGACAGTGGGGTCCGAACCCACTTTCAACCCGGAGATAGTGGGTTCGAATCCCACTGTCGGCAGCCCTGAAGTTGGTTTTCCGTGCTTTCCCATCTTCACACCAGGCATATGCTGGGGATGTACCTTAGTTAAGGCCACGGGCGCTTCCTTCCCATTCCCAGACCTTCCCTATCCCATCGTCGCCATAAGACCTATCTATGTCGGTGCGACGTAAAACAAAACAAAAAAGTATCCCCGACCGAAAGTCTCACGCTCCAGGACACTGTCCTTGAGGCAGTATAGGTGGGATCCTCTCTGCGAACGAGGGAACACCCAACCCTGGAGGGTAAATTGATAGAAAGATTATTATTATTATTATTATTATTATTATTATTATTATTATTATTATTATTATTATTATTATTATTGTACTCCCATATCCACTTCTGCGGTTTTCTGCGACGTTAAGGTGCCGGTATTTTGTCCAACAGGAGTTCCTTCATGTGCCGGTACACCTGCCGACATGCGACTCTCGTATGTCAGCATCTTCAAGTACCGCCGAGCAAAGTCGGAATTGAAACAGCAGACTTAAGCTCAGAACGCCAGAGCTCTACCGTCTGAACTACTCAGCCCGGTACAGCATATAACCAATACCAATCAGTTCGTACTCTTCATTAAAAAATGAAATGGCGTATGGCTTTTAGTGCCGGGAGTGTCCGAGGACAAGTTCGGCTCACCAGATGCAGGTCTTTTGATTTGACACCCTTGGGCGACCTAGCGTCATGATGAGTACCAGCGAAATTAACCAATTAAAATTAAAACTCCCGATCCTGCCGGGAATCGAACCTGGGACCCCTGTGACCAAAGGCCAGCACGGTAACCATTTAGTCATGGAGCCGGACGTACTCTTCCGTCATAAATGAGCTACACCTATAATACAATGTAAGAGCATCGTATATAATACATGTTTACATGCACTGGAATATACTTATTGCTTAAATTGTTTTACTATTAATAATATTGTAAATGCATGTGCAATGGTATTATTTGTGCCAATATTCAATCTACAGTATTCTATCCACCTGCACCTATTGCAAACTGAATGTCAGCAGATCAAAATCTGTTACTCGTAGTGTAACAAATAATGCGGCTATCTTGAAACGACTACAGCATTTGAATGGCAAACGTGGGGGAACACATGCATCTGTGGAATTAGTAATGAAATTTAAATTGTAATTCCTCCTAAGATCACCGTTACAACATTGCCCACATTAAAGCATTTGAATTTTCCGCCCGTGAATCCAATCGGAGGACTACCGGAGGTCTCCGGAGGACGAGCGAAAACAACTGCTCCGCTCCGCTCCTACCGTTCCCAGCTCTAAAATGTACCCATTTGCGTGGTGTTGAACATGGGACACCATGAAAACCAATGTCAGATTGGGCGAGGCAGGACTCGAACCTACGCTCTCCCGAATGCACGCTACTACAGTCTCGCTGGAGCTCTGCGGAGATTAATGCGTGTAAAATAAAACATAAATAATAAAGTTGCTGCCATCTCACTACGATCAGCTCTGAACATTTGCTTTTCTAGAAGGAGCTCTTCCGGTGTTCTGTGTTGTTTATTTCTCAACTCATAGAGTAGTATGAACTGTACACTAAAACTAGTGACAATTATAGCTTTCGTTATGTTCCTTTCAAGGCAAAGTACTTATTTTATTCGTTTTAAACACATCCATCCTTTCTGACTCACATGTGTCCGAGGTGCTTACATGCCTGGTACCCGTTCTGTGGCTGAACTCACTCCCAGGAAACTGCTCGCGCCTCAATATGTCCTTGCCCGACTTCACGCCGTCTGATGGCGATATGCAAAACAGCGCATGCTGTTCTTACTTATATCTCAAAAAGTAATTGTCCGATTTTGAAAATACTTACATATTTGAACTTGTACGCAGATGAACTTTCAAATCAGCTGTATAAATTTGTGCCGTTCTATTTAAAAATATGGAGTTAGTATCAATATCTTGATTGTTAATCACCCCATGAGACTAAGTAGCACGTTATTTTACAAGACCCTGCATACGATCTACGAATATGAAAACAGAATGCTGATATCTTTAATGGTTTAGAAGTTATTTCCGTGTAACTTGTTAGGTGAATAATCCTGTATAGAAGCCACGTCGTCTATGCTTAGGATCGTTATCCTGCATGAATATCTAGTCGTCTCCCATTCCCATTTTTTTCAACACTAGCAGGCAGCTCTTTTAGGATCTTGCTATATTCTTTGGTTCATGATCCCGTCAATAATGCGAAGCTTGCCAACACCTGATGCGCTCCTGCCGCCCCATACTAATACGGAGCCACCTCTTCGTTTGAAAGAGAGATAGAGTTTTTGGTTTTAGCCCTTCGTTCGTCTTCCTCCAAACCGTGGGTTTTCCACTCGTACAAAACACATTAAGCTTACTCTCGTCGGTCCAGGCAATCTTCTTCCAGAAGTCTCCAGTCTTGTCTTCATATTTCGGAGCGAATTATAACCGGCTTTTTCCTGTTTATTGCATTAACACAGAATGACTTTCTACTGACTCTGGCATGATAACCATCGCTGTGGCAAACACCCCGCACAATACTGGCTGAAATTTATTCACCTTTCTACTGTATTTCTGCTGCTAACTTAGGAGCACACATTTTAGGTTCCTTCAATGATGTAGCGCTTGTCTTGTGGAGTCAGAATTTGTCGTCTACCACTTGTTGGTAAATTTTCCACGGTTTTGATTGTTCGAAATCTGTTATTTAGTGGACCGGGCCAGTTGGCCATGCGGTTAGTGCCGCGCAGCTGTGAGCTTGCATCCGGGAGATAGTGGGTTCGAATCCCACTGTCGGCAGCTCTGAAGATGGTTTTCCTTGGTTTCCCGTTTTCACACCAGGCAAATGCTGGGGTTGTACCTTAATTAAAGCCACGGCCGTTTCCTTCCCAATTTTAGGCCTTTCCTATCCCATCATCGCCATAAGACCTATCGGTGTCGGTGCAACGTAAAGCAAGTTGTAAAGAAAAATATTATAGACTGGGTGATTGAAGGAGGCCGTCCAACAAGCCGACTTAACTCTGCTAATGATTTTAACAAGTTTTGCAGCCGAATAATTATTTTCCTTCCCTCTGGAGTTGTTTCTTTCCCTTTACCGCGCGTTTTTCGTGTAATTGTGTTCATTCCTTGGGTTTCTGTGCGTTCAGCGTCAGACTTAGTACTGAGCTTTGACAGTACAATACAGCACTCACTACCTGTACTAGGAAGGAAGGTTGGGAATGGGCCTCGTTTGTTTACGTCCTACGTTAGGTGTACGAAGATATTTTGTGCTGGTTCAAAACCACGTTTACCGCCCTGTAGGTGGTACCATAATGTGTGACACGCCGTGGGTTTGCATTGCCTACAATTAGTACCACTAGGTGAGCGGTGCCAAGAGTATACCTGGCCTGTGATTAGTCCCAATGTGAGGAATGCCATGGGTCTGCGTTGCTTGCGAGTGGTGCCGTTATGTGAAGAACACCATGGGTCTGTGTTGCCTGCGAGTGGTGCGATTATGTGTGATATAACATGGGTTTGCATTACCTGAGATTAGTACCACTATGTGAGGAACACCATGAGTCTACGTTACCTGTGATTAGTACCACTATGCGGGGAACACCATGAGTCTACGTTACCTGTGACTGGTACCACTATGCGAGGAACACCATGGTTCTGCTTTACCAGTGACTAGTACTATTATTAAGGTTGGGTGACCTGGATTTTGGACCCGTTTTTATAACAAGCATCATCTCAGAAAAGAAGGCGTAGTGAATTGGATCCACTGATTGTTTTGGATTCATGGTCATTTTTCATCATTCGTTTTATATACGTATTTTAGTCAGTGGAAACGTTTTAAACTTTTAATTATCGTTTCATTTCGTTGCACCTCGTACAATTAGGGGCCGATGACCTAGCTGTTAGGCCCCTTTAAACAACAAACATAATCAAAACCACGTTTAATAAATGGTGCAATGTAACATACACATGAAGTGAGATCAAAGAGCGAGACGACAATGAATGTGTGAATAATTATAGCAACTATTTACTGACACACCTCAGATGAAATTAGGCCTAAACTATTGAGGAAACTTAAAATCTAGCCTCTTACTTCGAAAACACATAGTGTACGAAACTTTTTGTTCGTGTGTACCTGAATGTTGTTGATTAATATAAAATCAACAATTATTTCCCCAATATGGCTGTTGCAATTTCCGATTAATCCAAATTTAATATATGACGATCATCGCCATAAGACCTGTCTGTGTCAGTGCGACGTAAATCCAATTGTAAAGAAAAGAAATATACGACGAATTATTATTTTTTGGCTAGTGTTTAAACGTTGCACTAGCACACGGAAGGTTTTCGGTGATCAAGGATGGGAAAGGGCTAGGATTGGGAGGTAGCAGTCGTGGTCATAAATAAGGCACAGTCCGGTGTGAAAATGGGAATCATGGAAAAGTGGCTTCAGGCCTGCAGACGAGGGTGTTCGAACCCACCATCTTCCGAATGAAAGCTCACAGCTACGTGACTCGAACGCACAGCCAGCTTGCTTGGCATGACATAATTATAATTCTTCTTCTTATTCTTCTTCTTCTTCTTCTTCTTCTTCTTCTTTGTAAACCAAAGTAACGGAGCCTTGTATCTCATATTTAAGTGAAAAGTATGATATCTGTCCCGAGAACTGGTCTGCGAGTGGTTTGCTGTTTGAAAGCACAGGTAATGTAACGAAGTATTCTCAATCTTTAATATCCAGCGTGATACAGGGCGAAAGTAACAGGTATAAACAAGGACCCGAGTACGTTTCCTGGTCTGGCCGTCGGGGGTAAGGCGTGTTTAACTGCGCCTGGTTAATTCCTTGGATTCGGGGAGTGGGTGATGTGTCTGCCTCAATACACACTGCTTCATATATACACATCACACCATACTACCAACCACTACAGAAACACGGAATAGTGAATGAATCCTTCTACATAGGGCCGGTGTCTTTTGAGTAAAAGAATAAGTAAAGAGTATGAATAAGAAGAATCAAGGACTTACTCAAAATCCTCTAAAATCATTTTCGCTACTGGCGTCCCTCCTCCGATGTCTCCACCGTTGAATGTGAATAAATGCCTCTCAAGTATTTTTATTTTATATTTCGTCCTCCGTATTGTTCGAACGCCACTGTCAGCTGTCCTGAGAATGATTTTCCGTGGCTTCCCATTTTCATTTCTAGGCAAATGCTGGGACAGATCCAGTTCGTGGATCACAGCCGATTCCTTCCACCTCCTTACAAAATTTCGTTCACCATCATTCATTTCATAATATTTAAATCCCGAACTGAGATTGGCGTCAGGAAGGGTATCCGGCCGTAAAAGCATGCCATAAATTCATGTCGTCTAATCCCCGACCTCGTACCAAGATACGGGATTAAGGGTTAGACAATGAACTTGATCCACACTATCAGAGCCCGCCTGGTGGTCATGATCGTTAAGTCTAAACGGTCTGACACGGTGGTTAGCCGGTTCGAGGCCCGTTAGTCGAAAAAAATCACTATCAGAATGTTGACCGGTAGGGTAGGAGAGTTCGTAGTATACAATTTCTAATCACTAGATCGCGTGCCTAAAGCATGGATTCAATTACAAACCTCCCCGCAGTGTTCATACGGAGGGAGGGCATATGACGCTGTTGGTGACGTTAAGACTAGACCAGACCCCTTTGTGCTATTCGACAGGAGTAGGCTTATGCGCCGACAGTGGGTTTCATCCCCTTCCTTCCTACTATCATATATCACGTAATTAATTTAATCTCATTAGCTCCTCTGATAAGGTTGACGTCTAAAAGGGCATCCGGTCGTCAAACCTCGCTACGAAGATTCATCTCGCTTCATACCTGACCCCGTAGAGAGACGGGATAATGGTTTGGACATACATACACTTGAGCCTTACTGCCTGTAAATTCTGAATTCAGAATCCTTGTGAGCATTTATTGTACGTAAACTGACGTACTTTTGAATAAATAATACATATTCGGAGGATTACAACAGTACAATATCTTCTTCTGTCTTCCGCTTTTCCCACACCTGTGGATTTGGGGGTATGAACTTTGTCGCACATACGAATTTGGTCCAGGTTTCTTTACGGCAGGATGCGCTTCCTGACGCCTGTACAAGAGTACAATACGATTAATTAGAACATTTCCCCTATTATAGTAAATAAAATACCGAGCTCGATAGCAGCAGTCGCTTAAGTGTGGCTATTATCCAGTATTCGGGAGATAGTAGGTTCGAATCCCACTATCGGCAGTCCTAAAGATGGTTTTCCGTGGTTTCCCATTTTCACATCAGGCAAATGCTGGGGCTGTACCTTAATTGTGTGTGCTAGTTGCTTTACGTCGCACCGACACAGATAGGTCTTATGGCGACGATGGGACAGGAGAGGGCTAGGAGTGGGAAGGAAACGGCCGTGGCCTTAATCAAGGTACAGCCCCAGCATTTGCCTGGTGAGGAAATGGGAAACCACGGAAAACCATTTTCGGGGCTGCCGACAGTGGGGTTCGAACCTACTCTCTCCCGAATACTGGATACTGGCCGCACTTAAGCGACTGCAGCTATCAAGCTCGGTGTACCTTAATTAAGGCCACGGCCACTTCCTTCCCACTCCTAGCCCTTTCCTGTCCCATCGTCGCCATAAGACCTATCTGTGTCGGTGCGACGTAAAGCAACTAGCAAAAAAGTAAATAAAATGGTATGAGTCACGATCGGAAGGATCCTTGTTGAATAATAAGCATGAGTGCTAATAGAATGAGAGAGAATGACAAAGAATAATGACGTGTTAATGCATCAGCTGTTACGTGACAATGTTAAACGTTGCGGTAAATAATGTACATTGATTACAAACTATCCCAGACTTTATGAATAACACATGTGGCTCTCCGTCGTATGATCGATATAGCACAACAAAACATTGCTCTAAATTTCTGCGGAGTATTTAGTAGGCCACGAGGCAAGTACTAATGCTGATGCGATGTGGGGACATTTCGATAAAGGACAGTGAGTTAAAGCCAGGGTCATATTACATTTAAAGAGCAATTAAATAACTAAGAATGTGCTCTAAATACTGTGTATTTGGCAGAGATTTCTCCAATAACTTAAAGTGTTGCAGATTTTAAATGAATTCTTGGAAAATCTCTGAAATAGTGCTACTAATTTAAAGGATTCGAATTCGTCACCAGTTAATACCTCGAGCAGACAAGACATTTATTTCCTCTAACTTCGGTGTTGGATTCAGCTAAGGTCACAATTTCATTACATATTATGCCTTAAATGAAGTCATAAATAATGCTTGATGTTTGGATAAAAATTGGATACAGTTTCAAGAACACATTCATTATATTTCTCATCATTTGAATGCCTTTCCTCTTCGTTGATCGAATTATCGAGTAAGAATATTTCCTTCAAAAAGACCGGTAATTGTAAAAAAGCCTTTGTCTTTTCATTTAAGAAATAGGATATAAGTATTTACGATGCATAGAAAACTTGTCGAATAACATGTGTTATTGTGGTGAATTGTAATGGGATGTTTATTCAGGTACGCCATGACTAGTAGTTTTCATTCCATAGGCAGAGTACAGGTGAAGATGATGTGATTTCTAGCTATTCTCGACTCAGAATTCAAAAGTAATTCGATTTACGTATTAAGCACACAATGTTAATATGTTATGCTCGCGGGATTCATACCTTTGGAAACTCCGAATTCCACATTTATTTTCGATGATTTGGGATATAAGCTCATTTAATTCATTTTCAGAAATCCTTTTTGTGTAGGTCTCTTGGGAATGTCGTAACGGTTCAAATCCCGTTACAAGCATTCATTTGTATTTTTTGTATTACTGTTATCGTTATTTGTATTATTATTGTATGTGTGTTATTATTATTATTATTATTATTATTATTATTATTATTATTATTATTATTATTATTATTGTCTGTATTATTTTTACTATTATTGGTTGATTCATTTCTGTAATCTGAATTCACTATGCATTAATTAATTAATTATCGCTTGCTTAATTTTAGTTAATTTATTGTGCATATGTGTGTGTGTGTGTGTGTGTGTTTGTGTGTGTATATTAGCGTCAAAATTATGTAAAGTGACACTGCCTAATATCAGATATGGATATGTTTTGTGAAACCTTTTGACATTGCAATGCATGGTGTAATACTGTTACAGTAACTGTCGAGTCATCGCTCTGTCATTGTATGCATTTAGCGATGAGATCATATTTAGGGAACTCCAAATTTGCCTGAGGCTATTTCAACACAATATGTAACATTTGTAGCTGGGTAGGAGTGAATCATATCTGATTTTAGCTCTGACGTGGGTGTTATACCATGTGACAACTTGTGTTTATATATATGGGCTGTATCTTATAGCAGCTAATCAGTTGGAAGGAGAGTTAAGCCACAGATGGTCAGTGAGCCAGTGAGATGAAGAAGAAGCAGTCGCATGGATACATAGTCGTCAGTGACCAAATGGATTATATGTTCGGAGTATGTTTCGTGTGTCTGTTCGGTTGAGTTCTTGTGTCAGTTCGGTGGCAGCCGAATATTAAGTCGTCGTAATGCAGACTAACAGTTATCAGTGAATTACTTGCAAAGTTGATTCTGAAGTGTGTATACAATTTCAAGCCATGCTATATCTCGGTTGTGAAACTAAAAGGATACATCACCAAATTAGGTTTGAGATATCTACAACTGATACCAATTCAAAGGAATACGTCGTAATAACACTCAGTGTTCAAGGTACAGTTAAGTGAACGGGTAAGAGATAAATTTCTTGTAGAACTTTTAAATGTCCGGTCAAGAGGATTTCAAATTTAATGCCTACAGTTTCCTTCAGTTATAATGTCATTTTTATATTATCTTTTGAATTATCGCAGTAAATCTCACTCGTTAAAATCAGCATTTAAAGAATATATTTTGTTTAGTATCAAATAAATTAATTGTTTCATTTCAATAGTAGATCAGATAACCTCATATTTTAAAGGGGAAACCGAACGCCAATCTCCTTTTCCCAGAACCTATATGTTATGCTGTCAAAGTAAGCGTATTACCTCACACCCCAGAGATATTCAAGACTCTCATTCTACCTAGCGTATTATCGTTACATCTATTTGTAGCTGGCGCCCATCAACAATTGTATGTGTAAGTAATCAGGTAAGTACTAAGTGTGAGTACATAGTCCGACGATTGAGTATTTTATTTCATGTATATTTTAATATTGATTCATTTTAAAATTGATGAGTACAAGTCACAAAGTCGCGCCCAGGCAAAGTACAGGTGAAGATGGTGTGATTTCGAGCTATTCTCGGCTCAGAATTCAAAAGTAATTCGATTTACGTATTAAGCATACAGTGTTAATGTTATACTCGCTGGATTAATACCTTTGGAAACTCCGAATTCCACATTTATTTTCGATGAATTAGGATATAAGCTCATTTCTTTCATTTTCAGAAATCCTTCTTATGCAGTCTATTGCGAATGTATATGCTCTTATTACCTACACGTTACACTGTATCCAAATAAATAAATAAATAAATAAATAATCGTATTGCTACTTATAAGTTTTACACCGGATGCATTCTATATTGTTTTATATCTGACAGTGTGAGATGCAAATGACATGAATACCCCTGTACGGACTAAATTAGTCATTGGGATACCCCTATGAGTGCCATGCTAATCACCGTTATAAGACTACCATACTATGTAGTTTAATATAAAGAATTCTACGCATATGTTAAAGTTCGTCGTTCTTCTACAGCGCTTTACACAAACAAGGCTCACACACATTCGAACGCTAATGTTATACGTGAGGCAGCCTTTAAAAAGTTTCGCTCGATAGAGTTTTTATCTCATTAAAATTATAGGGCTACATTAGTTACTGCAGTATGGCAGTTTCTCTTGGATTTCCATGCATACTTTTTAAGTTAACCCGCAAGGAAATCAATATTAAGCTCTCTATTTAAGATAAGCTACACATGCCAGCTGAGGATCTTATGAATCACCCTTAATTGTTTATTTGTGTCCTTGCATGTTATGGTATACCTACTGATGCCGTTACTCATTGACAGACTTTAGTCAGGACAGTGAGTGCCTGACCGCGGAGCTCAAAATATGAGTAAATCTGCACTTTACAACTCGTTCTCACGTATCCTGAGCCGTCATATTGTATAGAAAGTTTCCTCATCCCAAGTGAATGCGCCAACTTGTAAATCACTTTATCTATTTCTAAACGGAAATCCATGAGTAAATACTTCTTGCACCTTGGCATTCTGACCTACAGCTTCTTCTCTAGCGAAAGAACGCCGTGTGTGTGGTCGGTAGATGCAGAGTGGGTTGTTGTCCCATATGCTCTGTACTCTCACCGGCCAACCGAGCAGAGAAAAGTATTCTCACGGCTCTACCGTGGCTCTACGCCTCTGCATTCGGGAGACGGGCCTGGGGCACAGTGCCGGACTTCACGCCTGGTCCCACTCGTCGGCTGTCCTGAGAATGGTTTTCCGTGGTTTTCCATTCTCCTGCACTAAGGCGAATGCCGGGACATTTCGTAGTATAGGCCACGGCCGCCTACCCCCTCACCTTCTCCGCACATCTCCTTCACCGTAACAAATCCCCCGGCCTGAGAGACGGCGTCACCGTCTAAGAGGCCCGCCTCCCCCTTCAGGGGAGGAATTAAAACGTTTAGTAGTTAGAACGCCGTGTCACTTGACCAGTGGGATGGATCCAACAGCCATAAGTGTCACTTTCCAATACTAAGAAAGCTACCTTTCGGCCCAGACACCTGTTCAGTTGTCCTTATGTGGCTGAATTATCCCGATCGGAACACCATGGCAGGAACATCCGCGGAATGAAATCCAGAATTGTTCAAACAGTATTTTTACCTAACTATATCTAGAACAATAAGTAATCCAACATTACCCCGTTTTACTGAGAAGAACGTCCATTAGAGAACTGCAAAATACACAACGTGTATGTTCGGTCGAATGATTCTATGAAAATGTCATACAGAGGCGTAAATTGCCAAATTGATATACTTTTTTTGGTTTCTGAATAATTATGGTTATTATTATATGGTTTAAAATCTCTTATTACAGAAGAAAGCATCGGAAAAACATTTTTTCAATAGCCCATACCTTACTTCAAATCTTGTGACATTCAACACACTGAGAAATACACCAAATAACGTACATTTTCCATACCTTGATATTTACAAGTAATTTTGTTTTTTCAATCTCTCCTTTTTATATGCCAAAATATTATATTTCCTGTATGTACATTGTTATAAGATACAATTTTCCTAATTATCTTAGTAGTTTGATAGGACAATTTATTTGTATAGGGCAGATTGTGGTCAGTAAGTCCCGAAAAACATAGGGAAAGTTGTCTACACAGCACAATAATCGATGAAATAAAATTTCCTTCGGGATCCTACGTCACCTCAACGACATCAACAGAATCATATTTGAACATTTTCTTCTACAGTGAATCAGTTTCCCGCTCCGGCACCGTGACTGACTGACATTGCGCGTTCAATACTAGGCACACCTCCTCAGTATAATTTCAGAGTCAGTCGCATAACGAGGTCAGACAGCCACACACCATAATTTCACGTGTAACATCCTTACAAATTGAGTTTCAGATATGGTCTTGTTATGAAGGAGCACCATAAAACTTCCTCTCCAAACAATATTTTTTGCTAGTTGCTTTACGTCGCACCGACACAGATAGGTCTTATGGCGACGACGGGACAGGAAAGGGCTAGAGTGGGAAGGAAGAGGCCGTGGCCTTAATTAAGGTACAGCCCCAGCACTTGCCTGGTGTGGAAATGGGAAACCACGGAAAACCATCTTCAGGGCTGCCGACAGTGGGGTTCGAACCTACTATCTCCCGAATACTGGATACTGGCCGCACTTAAGCAACTGCAGCTATCGAGCTCGGTAAACAATATTTTTGAAAACAGTATTCGAAATAAACTTTCAGAGAAATATGCAAAGAAACATGTTCACGCGAATAGAAAGTTGACATTTATGTCAGTCAGTCACGGAAACTTTGAAACCAGGAATTTAGTATAATTTTTATTTATAAGCCATGTTTTATATATTGTAATTGTCCAGTGTTCGTTTATCATATCATGTTATTAGAATTTTAAATTTAAACCCATCACAACGCTTATATAGACATTTTCTTGCTGAAGTGTATTGTAAATGTCAGTCAGTTACATATGGAATTGCTCGGCCGGTCATGGAGCTATCGGCAAGGTCACAGATTCGGGCGAATATTACAAATTCTAGAGCAGTGGTGCCCAAGAGATATGCTGCGAAACTTTCGAGCCTTTATGATGTTGATGGTAACAGCATTTAAAATAATTTCACTCACTGTTTATTCTGCAGATGGAACAAAAGAAAAGTATTAAAGAGTTGAAATATTTTTATGTTACAGGAGACTTTCTGGCTTACACCTTACAATAAAAAATGAATTGTTAATGAGATATTCGAGCTCGTCGTTTCTTACATTAAATTCGAATATGTGGTGGAATTAAAGACGCACATATACGCATGTCCTGTTCAGCAGACGGAAGTCGCATATGTTTCTTGTCCCGCTCCTCCCTTGTTTCCCCTCTATAATACTTTCACAACATTTATACATGGAATTGGTTCGCTTTCAGTTTTGTTAGATTCTGTAACTGACCAATCTTGGCCTTTTCTAATTTTAATCAGAACATACCCATACTGAACTTAGATTTTTTAAATAATACATGTTTGTCAAATTAACGATTTCAATCATGCCAGAGCAGGGACAAAATTGCATTACGACTGCTATTACTATTACTGTTATATCTTCTTTAGACTCTATTGCAAGCCTACTGACAAATGACAGTTAAGGGTAAGTTGCGGCTGCACAAGAAAGTCTCCTGTACTGTTGTCAATTCCTCCGTTAATGTGCCACGGAAACTCGCTACAACGAAGTGTGCGTGAGCAAGAAAAGACTGAGAACGTTTGTATCTAGCGGTTACCCCCTTATGTTAACCCTTAGAATTTCAGCAAGCGCATATGCACACTTCTCCCCTATAAAAGTCAGCCATTAAAGGAGGAAATGCACGTTTCGGCTTTCAAAACTGTATATTATTAAACTGCGTCTGTTTTTATACCCACATAACTCCCCTGTCCACCCTCTTATAATCTGTGTCAGTAGTTTTCAAAGTGGGGTCCATGAATATCCTCGATAGGAACGTTTTACAGAAAGAACACTAAATGGTAATCTGAAAATAATGAAGAAAATGCAACGACCGTTGTTGGTATAATACTTGTTATAAATTATTTCGATGCTTGCTAACAGACCTACAAAATTCTTTATCGTGTTGTCCTGACCCTGATAATAGTAGGTTTCATTCTTTGTGCACAGTTCAGTCAACAATCAACAAATACCACACGTACATTCTTATTATAGCAGTGCTTTTATTATTATAAAAGTTTTGTGTACGTAATTATGTGTCACCGTAGTATCGTTCAAGACGAATAAGTTACTATTGACAACCATTTAGCATATGATTCATCTAGTTCAGCCATTTCCCAAAGTGTTAAAGCAGTTAAGTTAAATAAAAGGAAATATTGTGATGGATATCTTCAATATGGATTTGTGCCTTCAGGTGTCGACGACACAAACAACCTCTGTTCTATGTTTGTTGAACGGAAGTACAAAGTCCGCTAAAATTCGCAAGCGCTTAGAAACAAGACATCCGGATCATTATGGTAAGTCATTTTTTAAGTGAAAGACAAAGAAATGAATCAAACAAGAAAAATGATGGGAAAACTATATCTGGGAGCAATAATGAAAAATTAATCCTTGCCTTTTATGAAATATTTCTTAATGAAAAATGTGGTAAGCCTTAAAAAAGTGGACCGAGCTCGATAGCTGGAGTCGCTTAAGTGCGGCCAGTATCCAGTATTCGGGAGATAGTAGGTTCGAACCCCACTGTCGGCAGCCGTGAAAATGGTTTTCCGTGGTTTCCCATTTTCACACCAGGCAAATGCTGGCGCTGTACCTTCATTAAGGCCACGGACGCTTCCTTCCCACTTCTAGCCCTTCCCTGTCCCATCGTCGCCATAAGACCTATCTGTGTCAGTGCGACGTAAAGCAACTAGCAAAAAAAAAAAAAAAAAAAAAAAAAAAAAAGAAAAAGGTGGTGAGGGGGATTGATTTTGCCAGCTGCTAATACGTTGTGTAACATCATGAGTGAATCGGCTACTAAAGAAATTAACTTGCTTTCGCTCTCGAATGATATAGTTAAAGGAAGAATCTATTAAGTCTCTACCAATGTTGATTTCAAGGGTAGAAAGAAGTATATTTATGTTTTTCTCTGCATTATACGTAATACAGCTGAGACTGTACTTAATTAAAATCAAACCAAACCAAACCAAACTCCATAGCGCTAGAGTCCCGATGGGGCGTAGCCTTCCTAATGACCGTTCCTCAGCTCGTTAATCTGCAGGTTACGAGGTGCCGAGTGGTCAGCACGATGAATCCTTAACCTGGCCGGGAATTGGACCCTGGGCCCCCGGGAAAGAGGCAAGCCCATTGTCCCTTAGATTGCGGGGATAATGTAGTTAATTAACTCAGTGATCGATTTTTCCTAGTGGTTCACAAACTCTAGTTTTTCGGCAATGATGAAGTAGGAAAGTGTTAGGACTGGGAAGGAAGCGAACGTGGCCTTAATTAAAGCATAACCCCAGCATTTCCCTGGTGCTGGAATAGAAAACGGAAAGCCATCTGCAGACCTTCCGATGTTGGAGTTCGAACAAACCATCTCTCGAATGCAAGCATACAGCTATGCTGTCCGTACCACGCAGCAACCTCGCTCGGCATCCATCCGTTTAACGTCACACTATTATTATTTAGTAATTTCACCAATTATATGCGCGGTAATGAGCGCCTAACTTAAAACAGAATTCTAAATGTTGTAGTCACTCAAGTTGATAATAATATTTCTTAATATAAGGGGTTTGGGAACAACTTGGTCAACAGCTCTGGGATGAGTTGCTCAGACAGTAGTGTCCAAGTAGGCGGGTTCAACCTTGACTCAGTCCGGTGGTATTTGAAGGTACTCAAATGCATCAGCCTCGTGCCGGTAGATTGATTGGTACGTAAAAGGCGGGACAACATTCAGATACCTCGGCGTCTCCGAAATCCGGAAAGGTAGTTCGTGGGACATAAACATCATTATTATTATTATTATTATTATTATTATTATTATTATTATTATTATTATTATTATTATTATTATTGAAAAAACCTACAACCTGTTTTCCAGTCATTGACCGGGTCAGGGATGTAATGAATGAAGCAGATATAGCCTGTTAGTACGATGGGGTCGTACTAATGAATGATAGATGCTATGAAATGATAATGAAGAGTGTTGCTGGAATGAAAGATGACAGGAAAAACCGGAGTACCCGGAGAAAAACCTGTCCCACCTCCGCTTTGTCCAGCACAAATCTCACATAGAGTGACCGGGATTTGAACCACGGTATCCAGCGGTGAGAGGCCGACGCGCTGCCGTCTGAGCCACGGAGGATTCTTTATTATTATTATTATTATTATTATTATTATTATTATTATTATTATTATTATTATTATTATTATTATTATTATTATTATTATTATTATTATTATTATTATTATTATTATTATTGTTCCGAGGTATCTGTGGAACAGCAGAGGTGAAAGAAGGTGCGGGGGTGAACAGGTCTCAGGCTACGAAATTAAAGTTAATTTAAAATTTAACAAGGTTATATTTTCTTTGCAAAATCAAGAAATAACAAGCATGGCAGGTACAGAGTAGCAAGGCAACAAAAGTACAATTACAGTATTTACCGGATTTGGGCTTCGAGCCCCGAACTCACAATTCTTGGGCAATTAGCCCAACTTTACTCCAAAATAAGTTTTAACAGAGGGGCAGAAAACCCCATTCATGCCCAGGAGCACTTGCTCCAAATTACACAGAAAAGCCTCCTCTAGGCATACAACACTCAATTTTCAAGAAAGAGCCACTCGCTCTCAAACTTTAAGCCTATCAAAGGCCACACCAAACTCCACCTTCAAGTTGTCCTCTAAGGACATAAACACAGGGGTAAAATACCCAATCTACTGAGGCCTATTAAGTGAGAAAAGGCTAATTACATGGCCTCTAAAATACCAATTTGAGAGGAGGTGATCTGCACTCCTAATACTTTTGTTTAAAACCTAATCTGGCTCTAGGCCGCTAATGCAAGGGCTAATCCCATACTAAAGAGGTGACTTTAGAAAGAAACAATTTACATTACGTTAAGGAAGAATCGGTTGTGAAAAATAAGTTCACCTCAAAACAATATGAGTGGGAGCTCGGGAGGGTTAAGCACTCTCTATCCCAATATGTAGCTTTAAAGGAGAATAGATGCTAAGAGTCTTTACATTTTAGGGAAAAGTTATATGGTGGAAACGCTTCGGACCCGCCCCGAGAGTTAAACTGCTGAGCTAGCAAGAAAAGAAGTTATTAAACGGCCATTACCTTGTTGTTGAACTGCTGCCCGAAGAAAGAGGCGCTTCCCGCCCCCTGCTACGTACTTTACACTTTGAAAGTTGGTACTGAAGTGGCGCAGAGACCCGAAAATCAGCAATTTATATACTCTCGTGGAAAGTTCGAGGCGTTTCAGAAATGAGAACACCCGCCCACAAAAACTTTATTGGCTAGGGTTAAGCAAGATATTCAAGTTGGAGAAGATACACCTGATTGGTCAGAAATTAATTAAAGAAATTCGGGATTGGCTAAATTCAAAACCAGGGGAAAGAAAGGGTTATACAGCCAACTTAAACAATAACAGAAAGAAATTTAACAAGGAACAAACTTTTGAAATAAAAATTTCTCCAAAAAAACAGTTCTTTCACTTCGCACTAGGGTGCACCATTGTAGTTCTTCAGTAGTGTCCTCTAGAAGAGAAAGTTCACACTTCTTACTACAGGTAAAACAAAAATACATCGAAAACGACCCAGTTCAGAAACTCCAAAATTTCCAAGTAGTGACATCTTCTGAGAAACTTGCAAATTAACACCTTAGATAAAGTTCAGACTTCCTCCAGTAGGGGAGTTTCAACTGGCGCAAAGTTTGAATTAACGGCGTGGAGGTGTACCGCCCGGTACAATTATTATTATTATTATTATTATTATTATTATTATTATTATTATTATTATTATTATTATTATTATTATTATTATTATTAAGCCTATTGTACTCGACCTTTTTTTTCAGTTTCAATACTTCACAAGTTTACTTGTAAAATCGCTTACAATACTTGACAAATCATGAGAAGTCTTCAAAAGTCTTGAAAGTGAATTAAAACATGTTCCAATCGATCAAAGAATTGCCAAGTCTTTGACTGAATTGACCAATGGTATTAGACTATTACCGATGCGCTCTATGCTGCTAGGCATGTTGGGATTGCTGGGGCGGCAATCAAAACAACAAAAATGGCTTCGTCTTCATGACCGAGGGATGTTGTGTGTGTAAGTATGAGGTATAAGTATTGGTAAGTATGAGGCACGTTCCTGCCAATATTCAGTGAATTCCTTCGAGTACCACAATAAAATGAATAAAACTGCAGCGTACGAGGAGACTGCAAGAGAAATATCTCAAGGAAGTGGACAGCTTTTATGTTTATGACCGTACGCTTACCTATCAGTAAACAATGTCAGCATTGATCGCCTTATGACGATCTTGGATTATTATTGTTATTATTATTATTATTATTATTATTATTATTATTATTATTATTATTATTATTATTATTATTATGGAATTCCAAATAAGTTTTCATGTAATAAGATATGAACTTCCGTTTCATTGCTATCATTTTTCTTGTTTAATATGAGTAAATGCAATATAACATAAACCCTGCAAATTATGTTATGGCAGTAAGTACATTGCAAAAATTATGGTGAAGGTAACCATATTTTCCCCATGTAAATCATGGTTTATTGCGCGTTTCTCTCCTTTTTTTAACAATGCTTGCCAGCTAGTTCAAGAACCACAACTGCTGTTTGCTTTTCTCCATGTTAGAACAAAATGCTATCAACCTCTCCAAATTTTTTCAAATCTTGTCAAACCTTCAGCAATGCTGAACAATCTTTGACAATATTTGATAACTTTTCTTGTGACGCACTGAATTCAACGAAAATTTTGATGGTGTACAACAGGTATTATCCTCATTAAGCAAGTCTCACAGGGCAAAATGACACTAGAAAAGGTTGTTTTAGTGTCCTGTACAACATCTGTAATTCTATCGGTCTAATTTTAATACACCCTGTATATCTCACCGGATATAAACACCGGGCTTCACTACATATTAAGTTAATTAAGAGTAACAGATATAGGATGTTGTTATACATCCGAAATAATAACCAAATTAAAATAAGCACGTCAATGACATTAAATAGTAACTCTCCTTAATCTATTAAAACAATATGTAGATAGCTTGTAACCAAATGTAAAATAATGTACATTGCGAACTCATAATAACACGACGTATTCGAGAAAGAATTATAGTAGGCCTATTGCTGAGTTAATTATGTCGCTAAGGGACATAAAAACTGATAAGGCTGACCATTAGCAAAAGTAATGTAATGAATGTGGGAGTTGGTGGAACTCGTTAAAAGACAATTGAACTCCAACGGACCACTACTTCGTTTAACAGTCTTAAGTTTCGTGCATTGTGAGAATTTAGTCCAATGTTTCTATCGAAGCTACTCCACTGAAGTACGTTTTTGGCTCGAATGTTCTTACTTCATGCATGTGGAATTTCTGAACGGGAATGGCACCTTCCCGTGGTTCGAAATCCACGTAACACTTGAGGTCTCGTTGCTAATATGCTTTTTTCTTATTTTGCATGAGAATTATTCAAGCGCCATAGTGTCCATCCTGCAGTCTTCCAAAATAATAATAATAATAATAATAATAATAATAATCTACCGCTTTTCCCACACTTGTGAGTTGGCGGGTTAAAACTGTATAGCACATGTGAATTTGGCCGTGTTTTACGGCTGGATGCCCTACCTGTCGCAACCCTATGTGGAGGGATATATTCGCTATTGCGTGTTTCTGTGATGGTTGGTTGTGTGGTGTGTTGTTTGAATATGAAGAGGAGTGTGCTAGGACAAACACATGCACTCAGTCCCCGGATCAGAAGAATTAATCAGACGCAATTAAAATCGCTGACTCGGCAGGGAATCGAACCCGGGGCCCTCTGAACCGAAGGCCTCAATGCTGACCATTCAGCCAAGGAGTCTGATGATGATGATAATGATAATAATAATAATAATAATAATAATAATAATAATAATAATAATTCGTCGCCATAAGACCTATCTGTGTCGGTGCGACGTAAAGCCAAGCAAAAAAAATTAAAGTGAACTCAAAGAACAATACGGTTCAGTGACTCTGAAAACGCTTTTGTTTCTGACAGCCTGCAATATTCAGTTCCTTTACCTTTCAGCTTCAAAGAACAAGACCGATGCGGTGTTTAACTGTTATATGACTCAATATTTAGGAACAGTTACTGTCATCTGTGGATAAGTAACAAAATGTTGGTCATTAGATCTCAAGAACACGGATTCAAACCCGACAGAGGTAGTCGGATTTTGAAGGGCTGGAAGATATCAATTCGGTACTCCATGTTACTGATGTCGGCATTTAGTTCCCTGTTGACATATCCGGTGTTTACTCGGATTCCAGATCTGGAAGAGTAAAACGGAGTATCGAAATTGATTGGCAGGCAGCCTGATTGTTGTCAAACCTAAATGCCTGCGTACGGTACCAGAGGCCATTCAACTAGAGTATCTGCCTTTAATACATTCTGACAGTGAGTCAGTGCTCAGTTTCTACTTCTGCTTTTCCTATCAAAAGTCTACTGTTTTTTCTTACCTTCTTCCTGGCCTTTTTCTCAAATTATTGGGGTTGGTACTTAATGTGTACTTGGCCCAGTTTTATGATGCACTTCCTGACGCTAACCGTATGTGGATGGTTTTATCCATTATTGCGTATTTCTGTGATAGTTGCTAGTATGATTCGTTGTACATAGATGAAGAGAAGTGTATTAAGCCGAATATGCCGAACACAAACGCTTGGCTCCCGAGTCCCGAGTCCGTGGAATTAGCTGTACACAGTTAAAATACCAGATCCAGCTGGAAATTGAACTCGGGTCTCACTGAACCAAAGCCTATCGCATTGACTATTCAGCCAAGGAGTCTGACACTTTTTGCTTCTCCTACCGCGTTTATTTATTAATTTACTTATAAACTTATAAACCATTTTCGTGAATGATTGGGATCGACTCATCCTGGGGATTCGTTTCATAGTTGTGGGATACATGTAAATTGGAATGACGATCTCCTTGTATTTCTCCTTAAAAAAAACATTGACAACCACTACGATACATCGTAATAAGCTCTTCAGACCCATCATTTTTACCACGTACGTTAACACCTGTTCATAGCCGGTCCCGCGGTGTAGGGCTAGTGTGTCTTCCTCTTATCCGTGGGCCCCGGGTTCGATTCCAGGCCAGTTCAGGGATTTTTACCTGTATTCGAGGGCTGGTTCGAGGTCCACTCAGCCAACGGGATTACAATTGAGGAACTGTCTGACGTTGAGATGGTGGCCCCGGTCTAGAAAGCTATGAATAACGGCCGAGATGATTCGTCGTGCGGACCACAAGACACCTCGTAATCTGCAGGCCTTCGGGCTGAGCAGCGGTCGCTTGGTAGGCCATGGCCCTTTGGGGCTGTTGCGCCATGGGGTTTGATTTGGTTCACACCTGTTTTACGATAACATTCGGAAGCTGCACAGTTGGTAGATTTAGATACGATTTCCAACATTGACAGTGGCTATACCGAATGTGGTTTTTTCTGAAATTTGCCCACATTTACTACAGAAAAACTTAGATATTATTTAATTTCAAAATACACCCATCGCTATCCTAGTGTCAAAGTAATTCATTACAGTTGCACATAATACCATAAAAACCGAAAAAAAACACGAACCTGATAGCTTCTGTACTCGGCAATGTAATAGCTGGTGGCAAAAATGACAATAATAATAATTGTATTGGTTTTATGTCCCAGCAACTACATTTGCAGTTTTAGGAGATGTCTAAGTACCAGAATTTTGTCCAGTAGAAGTTCTGACATATGTAGTTGACCACCTACAAACAGCACCGGACTGAGACAGAACCCGCCAACTTGGACCCAGAAAGCTAGTGATCAACAAGCCACTCAGGCCAGCAATAAAATATGGAAATATACTACAGAGAAGGGAAAAGATTCTAATCCGATGCTTCGTAATCTTAAAAGTGATCTTCAGTGATTTCCCTCTTCAACTCCATGTAAACAGCGGTATGGTGCCAAACGTACCGGGCGCGGCCACTCCCTTCCGAATCCTAGCACCAGTGATTACAAACAAGTACACTCATCAGTACGGACACTAAAGTCACACAGCTTGTCAGACAAACTTCATACCCACTAAGTACATGAGGCTATTGACCAAGTTGCCCCACGTCCAGTTGTGTTGCGTACTGTAGTGGTTAGGCGCTCTACCTTAGTGCCGAGGACGATGACCTCGAATCTTGGTACTGTCAGTTGGTATTTGGGAGAGCGTAAAAGGGAGAGACTTGTGTCAGCACATTCACTCGCACATTAAAGAACAGAGCACAACTCCGGCACTCCTGTCTCATGAAATCTACAGCAGTTGGAGGAAGAGTTGTATTAGTATTAGTTGCCATGCTAGGAATAACTAGAAAGATAAAGAATATAAGTATTACTTGTATCGCAGGGTTTGTGTTTATAAATCAATAGTGTGACATGAGTTAGGCCTCCCCGTCAGTTTAAACTTCCGCCGTATTGCTGACTGCGCTGTTACCTTTTCAGAAATTTCTGAACTCTCTTATATTGCAGAAGTTTATACATTTTGGAACCAGATGTCCCTAGCAACTATTTTCTAGTGCTACCTAGTGTTCAGTGACTTTAACTACCATCGAAAATGTTTGTATTTGGAAGTTGGGTAACTTAATCAACATTCAATTATTTCTTGTTTTAGAGTTATTATCACTGTGATTAAACTGATCCGTCAATAATAAGGCGTGATATCAAAATCTAATCTTCTAATCAAAAACTCAAATACATAATTTGATCTAGAACTATCTGACAGCCCTCTATAAACGTTATGAACTTTTTGAGCAAGTCGTCTTGCTGCTATGTACTATTCAGTGTTCTACCAGACTGAGAAGATGTACTTCAAGAGATTTGCCGGGGAGGGGGCTGGCATGAAAAATCGGCAATAATCAAAGGTATGGCAGAACTTTTAACTATGTGAACCTTGCTGCGTGTGAAGATAAGGTCGATTTCAGCGTTTCCCTTTAGCATGTAACTGTTAGGTAGTTGGGCTTTTCCTTAACTTTAACGTAGGGTTTTCTATTTTAACTTAAATTAAATGTAGGCTTATCTAGGCAGTGGTAAAACGTAAGGACGCACGAGCGTTTTTCCTCGTTTCCCCTTCTTCTAAATTCATATTTGAGTGACTTAATCTTTTTTTTCTAAATGTATCAGCCTCTCTTCGGCCTTTAAAATTTTCATCCCTTAGTCACCTTGTACCATGGGTTAGCCTATGTGTCATCCGCCTTTATGCCCAGTTAAGATGTTTACTGCTGAACTTTAAATTTTGGAGTGCTTAATTGTTTCAGCCTCCATTATCATTTTGTTCTCGGCCTTTCTAGTTAACCGCTATTTTTTCTCTTTCCATTTTCTGGCCGTGTCGTATAGGCTTCGGCCGTTGTTTAATTACGGTTCCTTCTTATTCTTATTTTATTTTTGTACAGGAACGCAGTCCATTCATTCATTCATTCATTCATTCATTCATTCATTCATTCATTCATTCATACAGAATGGAATGTTCTCTCCTTAATTGCCTGTTTCCTCAGCGGTAGGCTGAGAGTATTCATTCATTCATTCATTCATTCATTCATTCATTCATTCACTCATTCAATCACTCATTCGTTAACAAATACTCTCTCTCCAGGTGGTGCATATCCGTGACTGGATGAGAAGAGCGTTAATTCATTCATTCACGCACGAACATAATCATGAAATCATGCATCCACCAATTCATGTAGGCATTCATTCAATATCTATACTGTAATTGTAAGATAATGTTAAAGTATGTGTAACATGCAATAAAATACTAATGGACCTTTCCATCCTTTCTCGTGTGGGGATTCCCCATTAGATAAGGTTAGCGAAGGTATTGGCGGATTACCCGATGAAAGCTGTGGGTATTTTCTGCTTAAAGTGTCTGTGGTGTCAGACAACTGCTATTAATGTGGACTACTGGCCCAATAAAGGGCATTTGTAAAATTAATTTTAAACTGAACTCCAGGATTCGAGACCCGTGTTATGTGAATATATTTTAGAAGCTACGGCTTCTTTTCCTGAACTATATTAACTCTAATTTTTCCCAGATATGTGCAGGTTAGCCTATTTTCACAAAGTGTAAAATTTACGAAACCTACAGATCAAAAACCTTTGACTCCTTCATTCGAAATGGCAGATATCCTCCCCAATATTGTGAAGTTATCTGAGCTTTCGAGCTCCTCTATTGTAAAGTTTTCTGAGCTTAAGAGTTCCCTGGTTGTAAATTTTCAAGCTTCTAAGCTCTTTTGCTGGAGCGTTCCTTTGTTAAATTTTTGTTGTTTTTTGTCGTTGAAAAATCCAAAGACAAGAAAAGAAAGAAAATAACATTTTTCATAGATTTTGTTAGCAATAATTAAACTTTGGTTTATGCTCTGTCCAGCAATTCACCCCTCACAGTTATTTCCCTCTCCGCTCGGCGGAAATAACTGCAATAAATAGAATTGCATTTAGGCTGCAGATTGTTCATTTGTTGAGTGTGATCATTAAAATTAAATGTGTTATGGCATTCCCTTCGCACTTCGATATTTGACGTTGTATTCTATCATTTAATTTTAAATTTAATTTAAAATGTATTTTTAGTTCCACTTCTTTCTCTCCGTCGGTGCGACGTAAAGCAAAATGCGAAAACAGGTTTAGTTTATTTTCTATGATTTTGTTTTCAATTATACTACGTTTAGGAAACTCCGTGTTAAAATACAAACAATCCATCTCTAATAATTGGAACCTATTATGGGCATATAAAGAAAGAAAGAAAGAAAGAAAGAAAGAAAGAAAGAAAGAAAGAAAGGAGGTAAAGTATTAAAAGTAAGATTCTTTAAGCTCGTTAGTGGTCCTAATGCACAGTTGCGAGCTTTTGGATTTAATTTCACAAAGAGCAGACGTACAGAAAACAAACAGTTCCATCCAAGAAATCATGTGTGCCGCATAAAAAATGGAAGTAGACTGTGCTGATACTATTGCACTTGTTCAGATTGTACAGAGATCCATAATCTCTATTAGGAATTCCAAGCCAATGTATGCTATATTTTAATCAATGAGTCTAAATGATAGTCGCATTTCACTTGAGAAGTTGTACTTCCCCTTATTGCAGTCGCCAGCACCACTACAAATTGTCAGATGACGTGGAAAGTAAGGTGCAAATATCTTTACCACATACAACTGACGACTTTATACAACATACTGCTTTTATGAATAAGGAGATGGAAACGTAATTGCTTTTATGAACATGAAAGGACCCTAATTATACGAGAAACAATTCGCATTTATGTACGATATAATTATAATGAGCGTTCAAGCAATGCATTAACTTGTCCTTCTTTAAAGTGGAATAGCACTTTAACGAAAGAAGAACGCATTGTAAATTAAAGCTGCCATGTTTTCAGAATTAGCTCCATAAAGGAAGAAATAATGAAGTCTAAGTGGACGGACTAACATGGTGATTGGCGACCTCAGTGGCGCAGACGGTCATTCGTACTCTAATCCCAGTTTCGGAACAGGTCTGTGGCATTTGATGTTTAAACCGACCACCAAGCAAATGTTAATTAAGGCTCTACCATTAGAGTGCAGGTAGAGTCAAACAGCTTTGAGCTTGTATTCGGGCGATTGTAGGTTCGAATCCCACATTCGGCAGCCCTGAAGATGGTTTTCCGTTTCCCATTTTCACACCAGACAAATACTGGGGCTGTATATTAATTATTGCCGTGGCCGCTGCCTTCCTAATCCTAGCCCTTTCCCATCCTTCCGTCGTCGAAAACCTTCGATATATTAGTGCGACATTAAACCAATAGCAACAAAAATTATTTTTAAATGCAATAACTACATCTCGTTGGCTTCCGGCACTTTCAAAGGCACCTATAGGACAAAATCCAACACTTGGACACCCATTAAGCCAGTAATACTACAGCGTTAACAACAACGTATTTTCATGTCGCTGACCTAAAATGTACAAATATCCCCTTGTGTTTGCTTATTAATATATTTTTAATAAAGGGAACCATTTCAAATCCTCAGAATCAAAAAGATACACCCTCAACATGCCAAGAAAATTCAGGGTTCCCATTTTTATGACACAACTTATGACCGGGCGAGTTGGCCGTGCGGATAGTGTCACGTAGCTGTGAGCTTGTATTCGGAAGATGATGGGTTCTAATCCCACCGTCAGCAGCCCTGAAGATGGTTTCCCGTGGTTTCCATCCCCACAACAAGCAAATGTTAATTAATGCTCCACCTTCCCTTTCCCATCATTGCTTTGCCGAAAATCTTCGATCTATTAGTTCGACGTTAAACCACTAGAACAACTAAAAAGAACCCACTTATGGTTAATCCAAAGCAAAATACTTCAAAATTTGAGAATTTATCCGAATAAAATGGTATTACAAAGAACAGCTTAAAATATGAACAGTGGCACAAAAAGGTTCTAGCCTGGAGTCATGTGGATTTAAGCATTAAACTATATTATGTCCCTTTCATGAATTTGTTGCTTTCTCTAACTCCTTTACTCGGGAACGTTAAAGCTATTCCACCTTACATCGTACACTTCCATGTGCATCTCGTCAATGCACCTAGAAAAATCTGTCATCTAAAGTTCAATATTGTGCGGATATCGTCAAAGATAGTGGGTTCAATCCCAGCCGATATGTGCAATTCGTGTTAAAATACTTATGGGACGAAATTCTGGCACTCCTACGTCTAATGAAATCGTTAGTAGCTAGAGAGTGTATTCAAGAGATCTCATAAGTCTAAGTCATTGAGCGAGCTGATTACGCGGTACAGATCATGAAACCCCCTGTGGGTGGGGGACACAGACGAAGAATACACTCACGGTATCCCCTGCCTGTCGTAAGAGGAGACTAAAAGGGGCGACCAAGGGATGATTATATTAGAACCATGAAACTCCTTGTGATTAGTGCCACCACGCGGGGAACACCATGGGTCGCTTTTACTTGTCCGTAGTACCACTATGTTAGGTACCAAATAGGATTGTGATTAGTAGCAAACGAGAGCGCGGCGGCTTTTACAGTACCTGTCATTAGTAGCACTATATGAGCGACACCATGGGATGACGGAACCCATGATTCTGGCTTGCCTATGGTTAGTACCCACTATATGAGGAACACCGCGGGATAGTACGAGTCCCTGTGGTTAGTAGGCCTACACTTACGTAATGAACACCAAAGGTTTGCGGTGCCTGTCAATGGCGCCGCAATGTGCAAAATACAGTAGGTATGTAATACATGTGCAAATTTCATTACCTTGAGTAGTACCATAATGTGTGGAATACAGCGAGACTACGTTACTCTTGATTAGTACAGCAACATGACAAGTACCATGGTTCTACTTTTCTAGCGAAAAGTACTATTATGAGGGGCCGATGATTTGGATTTTGGACTCCTTTCGACTACAACCATCATCGATTCAGTATCGTGCTATAGAAGCAGTCCCTTGGTCAGTAATACTATTCTTTTATGCCAGCTTCTGTGCATGTGAGGCACTGTGGGTCGGGGTTCCACTGATCGTTTTAAATTCATATCCATCCATCCATCCATCCATCCATCCATCCATCCATCCATCCATCCATCCATCCATCCATCCATCCATCCATCCATCCATCCATCCATCCATCCATCCATCCATCCATTCTTCGTCCTCACGTTTTGAATTCTGGTCAGTGGAGGATTTGGGTTTTTAATTTTTCACTTCATTTCGTCTCATTCCGTACCATTGGGGGCCGATGACCTAGATGTTAGGCCCCCATAAACAACAAGCATCAATCAACAGATCATGAATGTGCTGCGGGTCAGTATGTCCGACAATATTATCATATGTCGATAATTTCTGGCGCAACGCCGTTTGTCTTATGGAACGATTCACGGCATAGATACAACTTGATTCATATCAAGCATCGAATGTCACTGCTACCTGATAAGTGAAACTAGCTAAAGTCTATTCTACTAAATAACGAGTGTAACTTTCACTACAATGGAAGTCAATTTCGCTACAGCACGCAATTGCGTGCTAACATGAGTGCTGCAGTCCGTTAGTAGTTGATGATCTGTTTCCAAGATAGTGGGTTCAATCCCAGCCGATACTGTGCAATTCGTGTGTGCTTAATAGCAACTCCACACCATTGTCTTGTAACAAGTTAAAATACTTATGGGACAAAATTATGGCACTCCTGCGTCTATTGAAATCGTTCGTAGCTACAGAGGGTATTCAAGAGATCTCATAAGAGTAAGTCACTGAGCGAGCTGACTACATGGTACAGATCATCTGGGCTGGTGTGTTCGAACACCTCTGTCAGCAACTCTGAATATGGTTCTTCGTGGGTTCTTATTTCTACATCAGGCTGTACCTTACTTCTTTTTAATTCGCTTTACGTCGCACCGACACAGATAGTTCTTATGGCGACGATAGGAGAGGAAAGGCCTAGGAATGGGAAGAAAGCGGCCATGGTCTTAATTAAAGTACAGCCCCGGCATTTGCCTGGTGTGAAAATGAGAAACCACGGAAAACCATCTTCAGGACTGCCGACAGTGGGGTTCGAACCCACTATCTCCCGGATGCAACCTCACAGCAGCGCGCCCCTAACCGCATGGCCAACTTGCCCGGTGTACCTTATTTAAGGCCACAGCCACTACATTTCCGCTCCTAGCCATTTCCCATCCCATCCCAGCCTCGCCGAAAATTTGCATGTGTTAGAGCTACATTAAACCACTTGGAAAACAGCAATAGAATAATACTGGCGCAGATAGGGAATGTTTCAATATACTCTAGCGTAAGCCTTTTGTTTCAGTAAACATGAGTGAAGAGTGTAGCATTTATGTTTGTTCCATTCCTGGGGCAATTATGATTCATTCTTTTGTCAGCTCCATGTTCGTTTGAATGTAAAGACTGTCTGATAACATGTTTTTCCGTGATTATCTCTCTCTACGATATATATATATATATATATATTTAGGTCTAGGATTAGAACTTAAAATCGGCCCCATTGAATAGGGTTGGCGCGTCTGCTACTTACCCAGAGGCCCGGGTGCGATTTGCGGCTAATTCAGGCATGTCTAGCTGCATCTGAGGGCTGGTTTGAGGTTCACTCAGCCTGCGTGATTACAATAGGGGAGCTATCTGCCAGTGAGATAGCTGTCCCAGTCCAGACATTCAAGATTTCGTCGTGCCGCCAACACAGCACCTTGTAATCTGCAGGCCTTCGGGTTGAGCAGTGGTGGGTTGGTAGGCCAAGGCCCTTCGGTGCTGTTGCACCATGGGGTTTGGTTTGGTTTGGTTTATTGGGACTTAAAACAAACTCCTATATCAGAAATGAATGCTGTAAATTGTGAGGGTTAATGTACACGCAAAATAGTCGCTGTCAGCAACAGGATTACAATTTAACCACTCGTCTGTGAAGAAGGATTTTAAATCTTTTGTTCGGGGAGAATTTTTAAATCGGGTTCAACATTACTGTGTTATGAATGCACCTCTCTGGTGGAATTAGAAAGTTCTTTCGCATGTCATACGTAGTCTAAATCACTGCGCCTTCACTAGAATGTGTTAAAGTTCGAATACGTTGTTACATATAGAGACAGTCAATATTTCGTCAAACCATTCGTCCCAGCTTTCAATTAAAAGACTAATGACTCACGTCAGGCAAATATTAGAATGAAGCATTTTCAAGAATGTGATAGTCTTCTTTACTTGGTGCTGTACGAAGTACGATCATTCCATTGATGTAGGAAATAACACACATCTGACGCAAACCAACGTCTTTGGAAATCAGCCTCTTACATAAGCTTAAGTCATGTATGCACTACACGAATTAACTTACTTGCTTAAGAACGCCTTCGGTGACTTTTCAAGACAGGTTTCTGGACTATTCGATGGAAGACTATATATAATATCTTGTTTTCAGCTCGTGAGGTAATGTTCTCCTCAATTACCTACCTCGTGTTCAAGCTATCTAGATAATGAAAGTGGTGAATTATAAAGAAATAACCTTGGTGGTAACTCGCTTTTATAATCTAAATCTGACAGTTGGATCGTTGAGGTGAATATCGGCTCTTTACTACCGGTTGGTCAAAATCAAACTGGCCCTGAAAATATTTATAAGACTGACGCGGAATTGACCCTTGTTAATGAGCAGGAAAACTGCCCTTCACAAGAAATGCTGGAAATCGTGATTTCGATGCACTAATGCGTTGCTGTCACATGTCTGCACGTGCGCATCTCCTGCATGCTGTCTCGAGTACGTCGCTGTGTCATTACGTGTGAGTGAGTGATTGAGAGGAGTAGACGTGTTGAGCGACCACTTGAATGCAACATAAAATAGTGCTCACGATAAAACAGCGCGTGTTCATTGTCGAGTGTTGCGCGAAGCACGATTCGTAGAAAACCTACGCGGAACTGTTTTGCGCAAGAGTTTAAGACTGGAACTGTTTTAGCAAAACCTCCAGCAAAGTCTGCAGTGCAAAACTTAGTGGCAAAATGGCGTGAAACGGGTTCTGAGCGAATAAGAAGCGTACCTATTCGAAAAGAGTTCGAACACCATAAAACATTGCTCAAGTGAAGGAAAGTCTGGAATAAAGTCCGATGAAATCTCAACATCGTTTATCTGTGCACATAAGAATTAAGAGATCGTCGTGTCGAAACATTATCAAAAAGACCTGCATATGTATCCTTACAAATTTACTGTTGCGCATGCGTTGAAACGTCCAGGCGAAACCGGTGGTTTCTGAGTGAACTGGAGTCATGACTTTTATATCCTCAGTTTTTCATTTCTTCAGATCTTCTCCGGGAACTTCTGTGATGTTCAATATCAAGGGTCAACCCCGCATCAGTCCTATTGTAAATATTTTCCGGCTAGTTTTATTTTGCTCACCCGGTATAATTACGTTCGTCGACCCATCAATACCGTGTGCTATTACTTATCGTATGTCTTGATTTTAACCCACACTTTTCATATAAGCACATTCTTAAGATCTGGGAACTGTCGGTGACATAGGTAGTGCAAGAGATTACGCGGGATTTGATTAGTGTAAGGGTTTCGCATTATGGTTTCATATTAGTTAATTCATTGACACACCGGGTGAGTTGGCCGTGTGGTTAGAGGCGCGCATCTGTGAGCTCGCATCCGGGAGATAGTGGGTTCGAATCCCACTGCCAGCAGTGCTGAACATGGTTTTCCGTGGTTTCCCATTTTCACACCAGGCAAATGCTGGGGCTGTACCTTAATTAAGGCCACGGCCGCTTCCTTCCCACTCCTAGTCCTTTCTTGTCCCATCGTCGCCATAAGACCTATCTGTGTCGGTGTGACGTAAAGCAAATAGCAAAAAAAAAAATCACTGATACATTAGAGGATGGAGACAGATAATGAGGTCCACCCAATTCGATTACTAAGCAGTTTGCCACAATTGACGATATATTTAGTACAAGGCATCATTTATAGATTGCAATCTTGACTACGGAAGATACCATACTGAGAAGACTTTCTGCTTTTTCGATTAATTTTCTTAACAGTCCGGCTGTTAAAATTATATATGAAAGTTTAGAGATTTTTACAGAAAGGATTTTAGGTTCCTCCAAATATATCAAGGACTCTTTATTGCGACTTTCTTGGTCTGTGATGCAGTTTATTATTATTGTCGTTTATAGACTCGTCTAAGAACAATCAAACAGTGCTCAAAAAGTTTTGTATATTGCGATTTCACATAGTAGGCTATATGTCACGGTATCTCAATGTATACATTATGCACTGTAAGCCAATGCATCTGACACACAGTAATTCTAAACCCATATTACGTTCTATATTTGTCCGATAGCAGGCATTTGTTGTTTCAGTTAGTTTAATATCATCAAGTGCAAGGTTGGTAGTGTGTTGACAGCAAGTGTAGGACAGAGCTAACATGGCAAGAGTACCAGGGGCGTAATGTTAGTGCTTGCATGGCCTGCAAATGCAGGCGGGCTCCCCATACTCCTCGCAAATAAAAAAAAGTATATATCTAACCTAAAGTCACTCTGCATAGAAATGATCAGGGCGGTTATGTAGTATCAGTCGATTTTTAAAAATTGCACCTAGCAGCAGTTTATTGTACCGAGTGTAACACGGTACGGCTGTAAACAGTGCTTGCTCTTGCAGTCTCCCGCAACACCGCGACACGCTCCTCACAAAAGACCTCCACAAAATTATTGCAAAATAATTATTGTAGCAATGATAATGAATACCAAAATATCATATTTCAGTTATAAAAAGATAATTTGATGTGTAGTGCACCAGAGAAAGTATTATGCACAAATTTTGCTAAACAGTTCTTTGTCACACATTTATTTTACAACAATGTATAATGCCAATAAGAAGTTTTGTACTAGCAATCAGTCAACTCAGTTTCGAACGAGCTCTTTCTGCACGAAGTTAATAATAAATTAGACTAATCAGTTGTGTGGTTTGATATTTAATTTTTTTGCAAGCTGCTTTACGTCGCACCGACACAGATAGGTCTTATGGGGACGATGGGACAGGAAAGGGCTAGGATGGGAAGGAAGCGTCCGTGGCCTTAATTAAGGTACAGCCCCAGCATTTGCTTGGTGTGAAAATGGGAAACCACGGGAAACCATCTTTATGGCTGCCAACAGTGGGGTTCGAACCCACTATCTCCCGAACACTGGATACTGGCCGCACTTAAGCGACTACAGCTTTCGAATCGGTATTTTTAAAATTTGAATTTAATTTTCTTTTGTAATCGAATAAATTATTATAACCGAGATTCGGTATCAGTTACAGAGTATCGTTCTGTACTTAATGAAAAATGAAACCATTTAAAGTTCGAACATCTAAGTGGTTCATGCTTGGCAGTTCAGCAGCTCAGCCGTTAAACCACGGAGGCAGTCAAATAAAATCTATTAAACGCATTATGTAATATTCTTAAGACAACGAATAATCCCTCTGTATGTATAATTTGACAGTACTATATACTGCATTACTTCTCCCTCATGTAATTAAATTTATATTAGTTATTCATAAGTTTTTACATTTTATTCGAGGGGAACCGAATTTTATTTTGGGAGGCGGGCCAGGATCTCATTCGTTACGCCCCTGCTACTGACCGCATTCGAATTGTGACATTGCCGCAAGAAGGATGTGACGAGTAGATGTCGCCGCTCGTGTTGGAGTGAGTCAGAGTGATGTCTCCAGAGCGTGGAAAAAGTTTCAGGTTGACACAAACAGTTGCTGGTCTACAACGGACGAGACGCCAACGCAAACTAACAGTTAGTTAGTTAGTTAGTTAGTTAGTTAGTTAGTTCCGACAGGGCCATCGGAGTTAATTGTATCAGATCATCTATAACAGTGTGGTTCTTCAGGCTATCGAAACTAATTCAGGATAAATAAAATACCTGAAAAAGATATAATTTAATCAAGAACAGAATGTGTCCTTATTGAAAAATCATCAGATTCTATCAAATCAATTTATTATTATTATTATTATTATTATTATTAATTTTTAAAATTATGATTCGTTTATATTATTAACGGGTGTAAAAATGTTTTTTTACATTTCTGTGAACCCCCTCCTAGTAATTGTTGAAATGTTCTAACGTATATTGCCGGGCTGAGTGGCTTACACGGTTGGAACGCTAGCCTTCTGACCCCTAACATGGCAGGTTCGACCCTGGCTCAGTCCGGTGAGAACTAAATGATGAAAACAGAAAGCCAGAATTAAAAAAGATAAATACTGTGCATATTTTTTGTCTTGTGCATTTGTTACAATACTTATAAGACGAAAACTGCGTGCTCATTAGCCCTTATTGATAGGGAAGATAATAAAGATGTCTATCGAAATGAGTAGAACTTGAAGGAAGAATGAGAGCAAACGGAATCGTAAAAGCTGAGGTTAGAAGCCGGTCATCTAATACTTTAATTTGTGACTGCCAATAATGTCATGAGTCCCTAAATTTATCAACAGGACACTGACTGACTATTGGTGTTAGTTGAGGTGGGCTCTGTCACTTCTGCTGCCAATCATCTGTGCTAGATGGAGTTACTGAAGCAATTATCCAGAAACTAACCCGTCCACAATTGGTGTGACAGCTAGTAATTCTATAAACTCACATCCAAATAGGCCTACCGGTACTGGTCTCATTGTAAGAACAACCTGTTGCTTTGTCCCTCATTGCACAGGGCTGGTTCAGCGTGATTGCAACCGTGTACAAAGCGCAAGTTTTTCTCTTTTCCACCCTCTCAGACACGTTATTGCCCTTCGTTCTACACTCAAGGGTGAATATTTCTATGAGCGTAACCTGTCGCTGTCTGGTGATCGACAAAAGAATTGCCACACATTCAGATGATCAGGGGTTCTTAACCTTCCTTTGCCACAACCTAAAGTTAACTCAAATATAAACATGGCGACCCATGGGCCTATTCTGAAGTTAATACCAAGTAAATAAGTGTAGCAATTATTCAATATAGAGTAGTAATGTTTCCCAAGAAACAATTATATAATTTAAGCATAATCTTACAGTGCAAAAACATCAGTAAAAACACATTGTTGGGCAAATAATGTGTAATATTGATTGAAAACGTAAGTCTTGTAAAACAGGATGTCAGAAAAGTGTTTACGTTACTTCAGTGCGATGCTTGGCCTTGTACTATACTGCTGAAAGCTCTTCGGACTGTGGGTGTATCTTTGAAAAGCAGCTTCTTAAATGATCTACTTGTAATCGGCTTCTATTTTCTTTCTTCACGGCTTCAACTTCCCTCTAAATGCTGTCAACTTAGCTATTAGGCCAATCACAGTATGATCGCGGCCTTCCATTGAGGTGTTCAACTTCAGTTCCACTAGTATATCTGAAAGATAGCTAATTTCAGTGTACTCTTTTGATAAGAGAATCGGGAAGTCAAAGGTTTAAGGTTACTTTTTCGGAAAGCGTACCGGAAATCACGGCGACCCTGTAGGTTAAGAACCCATGTGATACATGCTTATGTTCGATATGTGACCTGTAGGTATGCTGAATGTAAGGAATGCTTTGCGGGCGTAGGACGTTGTAGGAGCGAACTCATATAGCTTCACTGTGTAAACTTTAGCGCTAACTGAAGCTATAGGCCTAATTTTACTCACGGACAAGAGGAGACCTGAGCGTTCAAACGAGATAAGATAGTAATCATTGCTTCAATTTAACCGACTTTTTAAACTAATTTCAATGCTGTTTTATCTTAGACAATCAGTCTTACATTTGCTTCGGCCCAGTGCATGCCATTGTAATAAACATTCCTTTGCAAGAAACTCATGCAGTGAAATACGAAACTTTCAAGCGATTAAAATCACATCTGCTTAGGAGGTTCTGTGAGAAGTCGAACGCTAATGGTCCATATTTCACTCAACAACAAAAGTTAACATCACCTTTGTAAGTCACCTAGTGTTCGATGTCGAGTATATTAATATATTAGGGTGGCTGTGAGAGTAAATAATCCTAATCGTACTCCTGATTTTCTTTCGAGCGAGCTCGATAGCTGCAGTCGCTTAAGTGCGGCCAATATTCAGTATTCAGGAGATAGTGGGTTCGAACTCCACTGTCGGCAGCCTTGAAGATGGTTTTCCGTGGTTTCACATTTTCACATCAGGTAAATGCTGGGGCTGTACCTCAATTAAGGCGACGGGTGCTTCCTTCCCACTCCTAACCTTTTCCTGCTGCATCGTTACCATAAAACCTATTTGTGTCGATGCGACGTAAAGCAACTTGCAAAAAAAAAAAAAAAGTAACCATCGTGGCCTTAGTTTCCCTCTGTTCCTCTTACTCTGCATGGCTGAGTATTTTATTTCCCTAGGTAATCTATTCTCGTCCGTTCGACTCATGTGACGCCACTACTGAAGCCGGCTTACGCGTTCAAGTTTCATCCAGCGCGTGCATCACTAACTTAGCCTTTAACTCCTCATTCCGAGTACCCTACTGCGGTTGTTCCCACCTGTTTGTACCAGGGATTATCCTCGCTAATTCCAAACCTGTTACTTCCAAATTATTATAAGATATCCCGTTTCCAACCAACTTTCACTCCCGTGTAGACAAGTGAGTCTGAAGACAGACAGATGTAAAGATAACGTTGATATCCTTCTTACATGGTCTATTCTTAATGGACTGTGAGATATTGTATAAGTTCAAGCAAAGCAAAGTCATCTACGTACAGGCCATGAGGACCCAGAAAGTATAGAAGGTAAAGGCTTCCACTATCAGTAACCTCGGCTTTTGTTGGGGTAGAGTGGTTAGCTCTAAGCCCGACCGCCTTTGCCCCCAGGAATGAACCTGGTATTTACTTTCGGTGTAGGTTGAGTGAACCTCAAGGCCATGTGCACCTCCGGAAGTGTAAATCTCGTTTCTTAAATTTTTCGACTTCCTGACGGGCAATCGAACCCACGTCCTTCCGGGTGAACCGAGAACGCCTTTACCACCTCGGCCAGGCAATCACTAGTAAAAGTTCAAAGTACTAAGAATTTAAACTTAAATGTTAAGGAAAGAATACTTGCGAGTACGTTGATTTGTCATACGACTGAGCTGTCTGGAAAGCTCTGATAGCTCCCTGTTCCATAAAAATGAAGTCAAAAGGACGCATTTAAGTTCAGTGCTTTATTCACCTGAATACCCTTCATTGCCCCATTACTTTAGTTCATCTTCCTCGAAATTTCAAAACAGTGCTCTTTTAGAGCTCGGCTGGTTCGTAAAGGAAGTAGTCAAACAGGTACTTCTTGACAGGATATCGCACTTCCTGATCCACCTCTTCCAGTTTCATTTCCAAGTATTTACTGCTCCTAACTATACTATCATATCCACCATATTTTGAGACAATGTACTCTAGGCCTATATTGAAAAGTACTGATGACCGACACGTTCTTATTCCATAGAAATAAATAACGCCGTATGATACACATGAAAGAGACACATCGCTAAAAGACTGTAAAGAAACGAGAAAATTCGGAAAGAAATATATTGATGGGAAAAACTAAAACCACGCAAATACTCTCTTGGCGTTTATGACAACTAAGTACCAATGACACCAGTAGAATACATGAACGCAGTCGAGCTGCCGGTAGATATCATCTTAAGGTATAGTCCTTAAGGGTAATTAAGGTGCAGTAGTGCGTCTGATGAGAGAAGTGGTAGATGTTAGACTTTCTTTCTTAGAGTGCATAGGGACAGCTTTTCTTCCTTTTCATCAATGATCCTTCTCCCATTAATGTATTGAACCCATAATTCTACGGTGAGAAAAATATTTCTTTTTCTCAATATTTATTTGGTATTAAGAAAGTACTTTTATGTTTGAGGGCAGCCATGTTGCGCTCCTAAGAGCCCCGATGCCGCGTGGGAAGGAACTCACGGCAAGCTCGTGAATTGCCGGGACACCTCGGTGGAACTCGAGTGCCCGACAATTCTTTAAATTCATGGAATTCTATACAACGAGGGATTTTGGCCATACAGTAAATAAAGAAATAAATAAGCAAAATTATTCGTACACCCTACGTGAAGATAGAGACACCAGGGAAAAAACTTAAATGCAGTTAAGCCTAAGTACATGTCAGTATCAGATCAGTGAACCAGCTACACGTGCCAAGGTCAGGGGAGGAAGAAAACGCGCGAAACGCACGGGCAGAAATAATTTATTTCCCCCGTTGTGAGTGTAGAAAAATTATAAAATTAACATCTAACATAAGTGCAAGCTTGTCCGGAGTTCTGGGACAAGTCTCATCAAAATCGGTCTATTAGACGCAAAATTGGCAGATTTCACAATCAAGCCTCATAGAGGGGATAGCGTCCCTCCTGAGATTATAAAAGAAACCCCCCACCGTAGATTTTTCAGTGTCGATCTGGAACTTGAAGCCGCGGGAGCTTGTGCCCGTCGTCATTGGAAATTCGCGCCAGATTGACCGACAAATAATTAAATACATGTCCGTGGCTAAGGTCCGTATACTTGGTTAAGAAGAGAAAGTGATTGGAAAAGTTCTGAACGTTTGCCGACGAACTAGGAAGGTGTAGGCTGGTTGAAATATACACAGCAAGTTTTATTTATATCATCTCATGTACGCTTGAAAGCGAAGAGGGTTTGTGGGAAGCTATTCAGAGTAGTTCTGCTCCCTTTATCTGCTGAACACCTGTTTTTATTGAAGTAACGGAGAGAAACCACTCTGGGAAAGCATCAGACAGTTGTAGTCGACTGCAGAACGAGGGAAGTTCGTGGTGCAAATTACAGAGAAAGTGCCTGATTTATATGGTAATTTTAATATCGTGTGTGTGAAGGGTAGTGTTTGTATGAGTGAGATTTTGGAAATGAAAATGTTATCTGTGAAAATGAGCGGCTAAGCCCGAGGTCAGCTGGTGACGATGTGACCAGAATGCTGGGAATGTCACCATTGTGCAGGTCTGTCTATTTTATATTATGTTGTAGTTAGTTATTGTTCTGTCCCAACAAATTTTCCAGATGATTGTCGGGTTGATATTCGTAATTATTAGGCGAAAGGTGTTGTAATTTTTGGTCAGCGTGTGAAAATTTCAGTGTGTAAAGTTCATGTCAAGAACGGTAAAATGCGACGCTTAAAATTTTTGGTGTTAAATGTTCGATGAGATATCATCCACAGCGTGGATTTTTGGAACGTTATAAGTGTAAATTAGTCGTGGCGAATATCTTAATCTCAGATGTCAGTTGAATTCAGAAATGTTTGTTAATAATAATAATAATAATAATAATGTCTACCGCGGGATAAGGAAATTTTTCTATGTTAAAGTGCATTTAACCAGTATATTTTTACAAGGATCGCAGGCATATTTAGATAATTTCGGTGAAATTTGTTAGAGTCACAGTTATTAATGGGAAGGAAAATTTGAGACATCGTGTATATCAATGATACGAAAAGTCGCTGGGTGCTCTTGGACTCTCGAGGTTCGGAAGTCGTAATAATAGTAAAGTAAGAGATGTGTTTAATAATGATTGTCGTTTCCACCAGGGGATCGAAGTATGGAAAAGGGTCTTGAAGGAAAAGGGATTGAGAGCGACGAATTTATATGTATGTGGAGCTGAGAGAGATGGATGAAATGAAGCTCGGATTTTAAGTGATACCGCTGGAATAAAGCGAGGAGAAGGAGTTTGAGACAAGCTATATTTTTGAAGAGGAAGTATTTAGGAAACAGGCTGTGTTGAGGCAGGCTGTATTGTTTTCCGCAATCAATCCGAATTTGAGACGACTATGGTGGGAAACACCGTAAATTTATAGAAAGATCCCAAGTGAAAACGACTCTAGTAAAATGTTAAAGTCTGGGTAGTAAACATCCAGTGATTTCTGTTACGTAAAGCCCGTATGGATAGTAAGATAATGAGCGACCTCAAGGATGAAAGAGCACTTTGGACACATGGTTGGGTTATACTGAATTTGTTCACTGGATATGTCATTGATAAAATAGTTGGAATTGATGATAGGCGATTTGAGAATTTCGAATGCGGTAGTGATGATTATTATTTTGAAGGCATCCACTAAATGGTAAACGTGTGTTGGGAATTTTCATTTGCTTCCCTAACACTTCAGTGCACAGGCTGAGAGTGTGTTCGAGGTGGAGAATCGTTCGTCACGTATATTTATTTTGAGTTCACGTATTGTAATGGTAGAGACTTACTGTGTTTTCCGACTTGCATTCATTTGATAGTAAGAGACGTGGTTCCGTCGTGCGTATTTTGTCTGACCAGATTTAGTATTAAATGTCGGAGGTGTTGAAATTTGCTAGTTCGCCTGATATGTTAAGGGAGGCGTAGTACGACCCACTTTGACGCCCGACGATAGGATTAGGACGTCAGATGTTATTCTTGGAGTCACTGATGATGAGACGTCCTAGGTCACGCCAGACGATAGAATTTGGAAGGTATCATGTACATAATGATTAGTGTTAGGATGTACAGATTTCAAGTGAGCCCGACGATAGGTCTGGGATGGTAGCTGTACACACTCAAGTCTCAGTTTAGATGTTTCGTTTTTTTTTTGTTGAAGTGGCCTGGATGAAGGTAGCATCTACAGCACGATATGATTTATGAAGAGGGTCAATGCGTAGCTCTCCATTGAGATAACGGGACTGCTATCGACGAGTGAGGGTTGTCCAAGTGTTGGATATCGGCTCGATATAGATTAAATATTTTTACTGTGATTCTCCGTGCGTGTTAAGCTTTAATGACTTCGAGATGTTAATTTATTCTTACAGACTTTATTGTTTTCTCGTTTTGACGTCCGTTCTCGTTTGATAGTGTGCATATTGACACTCAGTGTATTAGTGTGAGACTTGAGTTGCGAATGCGGTTTCGATTCGTCAGCAAGTAACAATATTTATTTTCAATCTTGTCGTACTTTCATTTTTATTTATAGTTAAAGTAAGTAAGTAATCACTTTACAAGTAGTGTGTTGGGACAGACAGTAAATAGAGAGATCTGTACTGGTAGCATTGTTTTTCAAGGGAAAGAATTCCTTAAAGTTGTAGTAAATTTTAGCGTGGACTGGTAATTTTATTAAGCATAACAAACCCATTTCTAACCTGAAAATCGGTTCGATAATAATACTTTTCAAGTGACTTTCCACTTTTTAATTATCTTCAGTGTTTGGCATTTCTTCTAAATGCATGATTCTCTTCCTGCTTCTCTTCCTGCATTTCGCAGTTTTGTTCCTTTAGAACGACATAACGTAAGGTCCTCTCGGATCCTGTTGTTGTTGGTTCCTTCCGAACAGCTGTTTTGGGTGATGCACATTTAGCATCGGGATTACCTTATCACTTAAGGGTGTCATGAATGACAAATACATGGTGGGATTTTATTTCGATAGTGAATGATGCTGTTAACTTGTAGTGAACACCATGCTTTCCCATAATATTTCGCAACCTATCCAAAGCAACTGATAGTCAGTTTGGTTCGATTAAGGGTCCATTCGGCGGGTGTTCCGTATCCGTGAAGGGTATTCGACTGGTGGATAACCTTAATTGAGAGAAAATCAGGCGTTCTACTTGTTGAAAGTCAGATTTTCCACGGATCGTGTGGATTAACTCTCAGTTCTTGTTTGGAATAATAGGTGCCCGGTTTTCAGGTCTTCCCTTTTTCAATTTTTCAGTTTCGCTGTCCACTAACATATTAACTTCTCCGAAGCAACTCTTCGATATTGTAAGAAACAAATTGACGTTATGTAATGTGACTGTGTTTGGAACATTCAAAAATCAATAATTTATATTTTTTTCTCTTTTGCAAGAATGCATATTAAATTAATGATGTTATCGTGCTCTTTCAATTTAATAAAAGTTAGTAAGCACATTTTTGCTCCTCATTTCAAGTAGTTAGGCTCTCTTCTGAACCCCATCGTTTGGTTAAGATCGTGACCGAATTTATTCCCGCAACGACCCAGGATTTAAGAGTTCTAAATTGTTCTACTGTAGCAGCCGTGGCCGACCAACGATGGAATGGTAAGTTCAAGGGTTCAGTAAGCTTATACCGTGTGTGCTTTCAGTGTAGGTTACAATACAGGATTTCAACCACAAAGACAACAGTTTCTTTTAATGTTAGCAAATTCTTTGGTATTATTGTGCTTCTCTATAGGTTAACAACTTCCACCTCAAAGGGCTGCCTAGAAGTGAGTGGGATGGGAAGAAGAGGAAGCGGAGTTGTCAGTGTTCTTTCTGCAGTGCAGCTAATTATTGATCCAACCATTTTCTCCATCGAACTAGCACAATATGAAACAAGACAAGGCAACTCAGCGCGTCACTCCACGCGGATTTGACAAGAAACTGTCATCTATCATTCTCAGGTTTTCATAGGATACTGCAGGGCTCTCATTGGTGCGGCCTGAGTCAAAGAATATCCCCAACACTTAGTCGACTGAAGCTGTCATTGCCGCGGCACAAGGCAAAGGACATCAAAGCCGCACCGCTGGGTGACGTAACGTTTAGAGAAGCACAATAATATACCAGGTGTTTGTATAAGTTGTTGCTGGTTTTTGTTGTAAGGAAAACATGTAATTTTCAGGGGAAATTCATTTTTTGTTTATTCAAAATATTGGCCATCGGCTTCTACACACTTCGCCCATCTTTCAGTTAAGTCATGAATACCATGGCAGAAAAAGTGCTTGTCTTTTGCGGCAAACCATTCGTCTAGCCATTTTCCAACTTCCTCGAAATTGCTGAAGTGCTGCTCTGTGAGCGCGTGCTCCATTGATGCGAAGAGGTGATAAATGGCGCCAGGTCGGGGAAGTACGGCGGGTGCGGAAGAATGTATCATCCAAGAGATTTCAAGGTGTCTTTCACTGGTTTTTCTGTGTGAGACGGCGCATTGTCGTGTAACAAAGTCACTTTGCCATGTCTTCTGACCCATTCCGGTCGTCTATCGATCAATGCGTGATTTAAATTAATCATTTGTTGGCGATAGCGTTGTGCATTAACGGTTCCATCCAGTAACGCCTGCAATTGCTCGTCTTCGCACTTTTTGTGGTCTACCAGAGCGCACACTGCCTTTCACATTGAAATCACTACGTTTAAATTGTCGAAACCATGTGTCACATGTTCTAATCGATGGAGCGTGTTCAGCATCTGTTTCTACCAGCAAACGATGACTTTCCACAGCCTTCTTATTTTGATTAAATACGAAAAGCAATGCGTGCCGCAAATGTTTTTTTTTCAGGCACAAACGTCGACACGATCACTGAATGATACGACACAGACGCTAGTGTTTGGCGGACGCAGCTTGTGTGTGTTTGTAGGTTAATGTCAGACGAAGAAACCGACGTATGTGTCAAATGTGCGTACGCTGGGTACTGTTCGCTGGCGCCATCCCTTAGTGAAACCGGAAAATACTCAAGCATACACCTGGTAGCAATATAACAGAATCGAGGCTGATGTTTAGTGCACACAGACTATCACTCTCCAGATCCCCACATATACAGAGAGAGTGTCTGCGCTGTTTGGACCACGTAGCTGTCGGCTAGCTTTCGGGAGATGTGGGTTCGAATTCCACAGTCGGCAGACCTGAAGATGGTTTCCCGTGGTTTCGCATTTTCATACCAGGCAACTGCTGGGATTGTACCTTAATCAAGGCCACGGTCGCTTCATTCCCACTCCTAGCCCTTTCCTATCCCGTCGTCCTCATAAGACTTATCTGTGTCGGTGCGACGTAAAGCAAAATTGTTTTCTTAAAACCCTACAGAATACCTAAATAAAAAATAAAACACTTTAGTGTGTAATGGATCATAATAGACTAGTACCTGCAGCAGGAAATAGATCAGAAATCCAATAAATCTCAATAACAGTAAGTATCCGTTTCAAGAATATACAGAGAATTTCCGAAGCAAGTTAAAACATTTTGATGCTAGCGTATGTCTTACAGTATAATTATATTCTTTGGTACTGTTAACTTCCAGTATATTTATGAATTGTAATTCAATGATAATCCACAGCCTGTTTCCAGTCATTCGACCGGGTCAGGAATGGAATGAATGAAGTCCCATCTAGCGGTGAGGATAAGTATTGTGCCGGCTGCCGAAGCTTGTCGTACTCCTCTAGGCCAATGATTAATGAACGACAGATGAAATGAAATGATAGTGGAGAGTGTTGCTGGTATAAAATATGACAGGGGAAAACCGGAGTACCCGGAGAAAAACCTGCCCTTTGTCCAGGCAATTTAAAGGCAACAGAATCGTCATTACTACGAGGTAGCGTGTAAACAATAAGGATGCCTGAGGATGCCGCCTGAGCCACGGGGGATCTAATTGTAATCAATATCTTCCTTATTTTCCTCAGCATCAGTATCGAAATGAAACTGCAAGGAGTTTCAAATGAATATTTTTTCGCTTGCAGTCATAGCACGAAAAGTGTGTACGTGTGTGAGGGGCAGCATGTTCATAAGGCCTCCATCCCACTGAAATGGCTTTGCAAATCTCGTTTTGGATGAAAAGTGAATACACAGAATATTCCGTAGTTTCAAAATCGTTTCCTGCAACATGTTAACGTAGTTACTTGATACTTGATACGGTCTTACACAAAAATTTAGCTAGATGAATAGTCAGAGAGGTCAAGGAAGTAAGCTTAAAATGTTAAGGTTCCTCACTCGAAGAAAGCGGGCGACCAGTGCAGGTATCTCGAACCTAAGATCAGCACGCCAACGTGGGCAGCCTTATAACATGCAACCCTTCCTTTTTGTTCTTTTCATGATACGTTGCTCGTGGACTTGGCCGTGAGCCCATGAATCGGGGGAGCTATAATCCTATTGAGTAAACGTGATAATTTGTTAATTATTTAGCTATTTATTCCTTCATATCGTGGTAATGTTAGGCATCCTTATTGTTTACACGCTACCTCGTAGTAATGACGATTCTGTTGCCTTTAAATTGCTTTAAATTAAGGAGCAGATGGTCAACCTCGGAAGGTGAAAAGGCACCATGTACCTTAGATATACAAACGACAAACTGACGGGCCATGAGATAGAAAGGTTCAGTAAAAACAGTTCAAATATATCGTATTGTTTCCTTCTAATACTCATTATTGGTGAACTGTATTCTATTATTTATAACTTTCACAGCACAATAACTTTAGCTGAGTAATCTGTATAGTGAGTAAACTCGTGTCATTTCCCTGAGGTGGTGCAGCTCTTCTCAGGCACAGCCCCGAACGGAGGTGAGCTGCATGTTCTATCTTAACCCCATACCAGTCCTCCTGCCATTCTTAAGTCTCTGGCAGTACCGGAAATCGAACCCGGGCCACAGAGGCCGGAAGATAATTGTGCTAACCTTTATGCTACGGAGGCAAACATCTGTGTAGTGAAGATATTATTTCATAAATTGCCTTTACACTAGGAAAATTCACCGGGGTTTTGAATCTTTACCCGCAATATGAAACGAAAAATAATGGAAAACCGTGGAATAATAATCTAAATTTCTTGTCAAATGTGTGACCTGAGTATAAGTGTATCCTGTTTCAGTAGGTATATCAAATGAATCTTAAAATGATTACAGATGAAATGAACAGAATGCTACTAAGCAAAGCTGCGGTGAACAAGTATTTGAGTAATCTCAAATGTGGTCTTGACTTATTATTTGTAAAGCATAAATAAAATAATATTACCCGATTAATTCAGTAGATTCCAAAGCTTCTGATAAGTTTGACAGGAAAGAACTCTTCTTGAAACTGACGAATAGTTTTCGTTTTATACTGTTAATTTCAAGATATACATGTGTGATTTTAATTGTGAATGGACATCTTAAGTACCATTGCTTGAAGTATGTCTCTACTGATCTGACTGAGAGTAAATATAACTGGTTCCTAACGTAGTCATTACAATAGAGGCTACCTTAAATTTCAAGATATTGTTATCAACTTGGTTTTGTGAGATCACTGCCAGTATAATTTCTATAAAAGTCAAGATCAAAGACTGCATAATTACAAACCTAATGCTTCCTTCTCATCCTAGTCATGAGCCTAAATATGGGGCGCTTATTAATTATAAACCTTTCGTTTTCATGCTAAATTACTGTATCAAGGTGGAAATGTGCTATATTTTTATAATATTTGTAGAACTTGAGAAATGTTCTCCTTTGTGATTTGTTCACTTTAAGCTGAAATCAGTAAATCATTAACATATATATTAATGGATAACAAAAGGTCTAAGTTTACTCTAAAATTATAATGGTGTGGCCTCCACTACCGTGTGCAGGCATTTTAATTTGACGCCATTTAGACTGCCCGTGTGTAAATTCGACGTTCCATTTTACTCTACCAGGCAGCAGAACAAACTGGATCTTTACTGGAAAACGGGCAAATAGCAATTTAATCCTATGCTAGGGACACAAGCTGAAAATGAACAATTCTTAAAAATACTTTTACGGGTCACTTTACAGGTAACTGGAGTAACCTTCTCAATATCCAAGAAAGAAAAAAAGAAAGAAAGAAAGAAAGAAAGAGAGAGAGAGAGAGAGAATAGTAGCAGCTATACTGTCGATCAGTGACATCAAACATCTGCCACACCTATCTGTAGAGACTGCCAAGAGACTGTTTGATGTGAAGGTGACACCAACCGTAACGCATGATTACAATAAATATACATATCTAACGAAACAACTAATGGAACCAGAAAACTGGCAGGCAAGATTTCTTACGCGAGCCCGTAGTATGTGAAAATACTCGCAATCCCGATTAATGTATGTACTTACCAGGGAAACGTTCCTACTGGAAGTTGGGAGGCTGCAACTTCTGCTACCCTCCACAACTAGTTACTGTAAATGGAGGTATTACAGAAGTCACGGAGAAAAAGGATACTGACATGGAGTGAGTTGTACGCAGCTGATGCGATGGTAAATCAGGAGTGAACACTTGGAAAATATGATTTGAGGCACAGGGTCACTAGATTTGCCGTACTTGGAATTCGTCACAAAGTATGTAGGAGAATATGATTTTAGGCACAGGGTCACTAGATTTGCCGTACTTGGAATTCATTACAAAGTATGTAGAACTGAAGAATTTCACGAGCCAGGTCCAGAGAGTGTGGGTGTGTGTACGCTGTGGAAAAACTGTGCCGTTTGAGAGATAACATACAGTGATTTGTATTCTTAGACAAAAACACTGACAGAGTTGTGTTAATGAGTGTTGTATATCCATGCATATTGTGCTCATTCCTTTATTATTATTATTATTATTATTATTATTATTATTATTATTATTGGGCTATCTATGGGTGGGTATTAAATAATTTCATCTAGTGAACATCAAATGTGTCACCAGAGAATTTTACGTTGCGATATCATACGACATTAAATGTTGAATGGATTTTTCCGCCCTTCAAAAACACGACTACCTCTGCCGGATTTGAACCCGTGATGTAGGGATCCGGAAGCCGTCAATCTACCACTGATCCTTAGATGAAGCTTTAATTTGCTCCTATTCACTAGGCTCTAATTTAAAGAGTTGTACAATATTTGTTTTCATCTTCCTCAACATGCTTTGTTCACTTCTGGCATATTTGCTTTCAAAACGTTAACGAAAAGATGTTAATACTTCCCTACACACTTTTGGTTTTGCTTCACAACAAAAGTATGTCTTTGCCACTTACTACTTTCTTGACGCATTTTCTCACATATTCATTTTTCTTACCTCTAAACTCCGCTATTATTTTCAGCATTCAATCTATAATGTGATAAGTTGTCATCTGTATTCACAAGTAATCCCTCAAACATTCTCGTACTTCCACGCAATTTGCCAGATGTTTCCTTAATGTTTCAATATGTTTTTTCCTCTCCATTTTAAGTTTCGGCTCAATATTGAAATTGTCTCCCGACAACCTGACCTCGTGTTTTTATTTGATGTCCGAAATCATTATATAATTTGATGCAGTGCTTCAGTTGTTCATATTTACCTTCTTATCAGCTGTCCTCTTCTTATAATTCAAACAATGAGTTAGATTGCTTCTTCGTGTAGTTGCTGACGTGCAATGTCTACAGTAAGATTACATTTCTATAATTTGATCTTGTAATGTCATACTTCCCTTATAGACCACGACTTCTTTGAAAATTATTTAGTACTATTAAAATCTTGTAGTCCTACAGTCTTAAACACTTCTACAATAACAACTACGTTTTTGCAATGTTATTTCGCATTATCCACTTTAGGCATAATGAGGTACATTTCGATACAAATTGCTTCGCGGAGCTTCTTCTGAATATCCTTTGAATAATCGTACGTTCGTGACGACCTCGATCAATCAAAACACAATAATGATAAAGTCGACCTCCAGTGTATATTAGCAGATCGTATGTACGCGAGGAAATTATTTAGGAGAGCGTTTCCAATAAGAACACAGGAATCAATTTAACCTTGTGCATTGATTTAGGTCTTCAACAATACTATTACCCAATTATATACTATGTGTACTACCCTATAATTCAGAGTCTCTCAGTGTGCATGCACCGATGCATTGCGCCGCGCGAGGTGCAAAAGACTACTTCGCTCGGTTCACCATAGTGCAGACCCCCGCTCCTCTATTTTGAGCAATAGCGCTATGTCTTCCTTTCCCTACGTCTGTCCCGTTCGCTCCACCTGTCTCCTCACTTCCTCCGCAGTGCTTCACCATTCGAGCAGAGTAGAGCAGAGTTTAGTTGAGTCGCCCCGAGACAAATTGCTGGTCCGAACCGACCCGAGTCGGACCGATGCACGGTGCACAGAACCTTTGAGCCTCGGTTTGCACACGAGATATTTTGGGCGTTTGAGAGGCCCTCCTATAATTAAATTGTGATATATTTACATAAATTCAAATATTAATGAGTTTAAGTAGTATTAATACATCATTATAATGGGAAACTGACTAAAACACACCTCCCCGATTTTCAATAGTTATTTCCTTTTACGCAGTTAGTACTAAGAAGGGATCTATAATTTATTTAATGTTGCTTCCTACAACATCTACAATTTGATACTGTGCCTGAAGGAATCTACACATTTCTACCCTCTTGTATTTTATGTTTCTCAATATATTGAAAGTCACTCTTACTGTAACATAATCACGCCATTTTCTTTGTCGTGAATAATCCAGTTCCTCAGGGACACGCCTTAAGTATGTTTCTTTAGTGCTTAATCATGGACGAAAGTAACCATTCATGTTTTCGAGAGAATATGTACTCTTTCATCATTTGTTTGCATGTTATTGAAACATAACTTGTTATAAGATTGTCATTTTTGATTGAAATGTCAATATATATTCACTCTTCATCACAGTATTCATAAGGCCTCCTTCCCACTGAAATGGCTTTGCAGATCTCGTTTTGAATGAAAAGTGAATGCACAGAATGTTCAGTAACTTCGAAATCAAATTCTGAAATTTCTCAAGCATCTATCAAATTTTATGTGGTCTCCAATGACTTTAATGACAGAGAACTCAAGATTTTCTCAAAAAAAAAATTCTTTTCTTACATAATGTAGTCTTAATTTAATTGTCTCCTTGGGTCTAAGGATTAAAAATAGACGGTTCTGTCCATTTTCACACACACATCAATAAAATCTTATATCAGAAGAACCCCGAATTTGAATTTGTATTTTATATTTTTATCGTAAAATAACCCTATGCCTTGCAGCATAGAAACAAACAAGCAAAAAACAAACTTCATGGCGCTTCAGCTCTAATGGGTCTTGGCCTACCAAACGACCGATGCTCAGCCCGAAGGCTTGCATATTACGAGATGACATGTGGTCAACACGACGAATGATCTCGGCCATTATTCTTGGCTTTCTAGACCTGGCTCGTAATCTCATCGTCAGATAGCACCTCAATTGTAATCACGTAGGCTGAGTGGACATCCAATCAGCCCTCACATCCAGGTAAAATTCACTGGTCGGACCAGGAATCGAACCCAGGGGCTCCGGGTGAGAAGGCACGCTACCCCTGAAGTTTCACGATTAACACATGTGTATCACACTTGATGTGGACCGACTGGAGTATTCCTTTTACAGCCAGGAGATGCATGAGCGTGCTATTTGAACCATTTATTGGGGATTAATGCAGTCATTTGACTTGCTATGGTTATCTCTAAATGGTGCGGACATTTATAGCCTACTTTTATAACCGTTAACCATAAAACCGGTAAGTCATTTGTCGTGTTTTTTCTAGATCACTTAGTGAAATGTAAGTGATTGATTGTTATATATTTAACGACCCTTCAATAGCTAGAGATGTTAAGGACACAGAAGTGCTGGGATTTTACGCTGAAAACAGGCTCTTTAGCATGCTAGTAGGGTATATCCACAGATACTGGGTCCTCACATTTTAATACACTTTGGTCAAATATGTAAAAAAAAAATGTGTTATAGGTTCTAACCCAACTGTCAGTAGTCCTGAAGACCCTCTGTGAGTGGGGGACGCACATGTAGAATACACCCGCGGTATCCCCTGCCTGTCGTAAGAGGCGACTAAATGGGGCGACCAAGGGATGATCAAAATAGAACCATGAGACTACTTGTAATTAGTACCATCACGCAGAGAACACCATGGGTCGCATTTACTTGCGCGTAGTACCACTATGTTAGGTACGCAATAGGTTTGTGATTAGTAGCGACAGTGTGTGAATCAGGATGAGGGTCTTACAGTACCTGTGATTCGTACACCTATATGGGCAACACCATGGGATGAGCGACACCATGGTTCTGCCTTGCCTATGCTTAGTTCCCACTATGTGATGAATACCACGGGATAGTTCGGGTCCCTGTGGTTAGTCCACTTATGTGAGGAGCGCCATAGGTTTGCGTTGTCTTTATAGGTTTGCGTTGCCTGTAAATAGCGCCGCAGTGTGGGAAACACCATAGGTCTGTGTTATATGTGCGCATTACACTACCTGTGAATAGTACCATAATGTGTGGAATAACGCGAGTCTAGGCTACTTTTGATTAGTACCACCAAATGACAAATATCATGGTTCTACTTTCCTAGCGATAAGTACCATTATGAGGGGCCGATGCCCTAGATTTTGGACCAGTTTCGACTACAAGCATAATCGATTCAGCATCGTGCTATAGAAGCAGTCCCTTGGTCAGTAATACTATTGTTTAGTTCCAGCTTCTGTGCATGTGAGGCACTGTGGGTTGGTTCCACTGATCGTTTTAAATTCATATCCATCCATCCATCCATCCATCCATCCATCCATCCATCCATCCATCCATCCATCCATCCATCCATCCATCCATCCATCCATCCATCCGTCCGTCCGTCCGTCCGTCCGTCCGTCCGTCCATCCATCCAGTGGAGGATATTGAACTTTTAATTTGTCATAACATTTCGTCTCATTTCGTACCATTAGGGGCCGATGACCTCGATGTTAGACCCCTTTATACAACAAGCATCATCATCTGCAGCAGCAGCAGTCCTGTATTTTCCCACTTTCACACCAGGCAAATGCCGGGGCTCTACCTTAATTAAGGCCACGGTCACTTCCTTCCCGCTCCTAATCCTTTCCTATCTCTTCGTCGCCATAATACTTATCTGTTGGTGCGACGTAAAGCAGAAAGTAAAACAAATATTTAATAAATGTTATGAAATGCGCTTCTAGTAGTCTCCTAGATACAGCCACTGAAATTAAAGTGGCGAACTTGATGCCGATATTTGTGGTTTAAAACTGATGAATTCACACATCATTTCCTTAAGGAACTGCATAGGGCACCCGCTGATGCACCTGATCGGAGATATATATATATATATATATATATATATATGACAGTGATATGGCCGTGAGTTGTGTTTTTGCATTTAGGAAGTGGTGGGTTCTAACCAAACCATGAGCAACCCTGAGGATTGTTTTTATGGTTTCATGGTTTTCCATTTTTATACCAAGCAAACATTGGGGCTGTATCTTAGTTAAAACTACGGCAGATTTCTTCCCAATCCTAGCCCTTTCCTATATTACCATAAACCGTATACGTGATTATGTTACTGCGACATTAAACTCCCAGCAAAAAGTAAAATAGAATTATGACAAGATTGACAATAAAAACAATAGATCAGATAGTATGTCTATAATGTGAAAAGAGGAAGCACATTATAGGAAAGGAACCTTACTGTGGACAAGTTTGCTTCAGAACAGTTATTTACTTTTATGGATTGCTGAGCGTTCGTGAGGGGAAGTAGGTATGCCATCGAGGTCAACCGTGATTCAGTCAGTACATCCATGTGAGAAACTATGAGTGTAGGCGTCTGTTCCGTTGTATCAGACGGAAGGTGCAACGGATGAGAAGTGTCAAGGAACAGTAATAAATCAGAAATAACTGACAAAATGAAACCAGAGAGATGATATGTCAAGGAATTCGAATAATACCGGTATTGAAATAAATAAAGGTGATCTAAATATTGAAGACTATCGACTTAAGAGACCAATTAGGGAACAAAGTAATAATCCCAATGGAGGAATTGTATATCAAATCGAAGAAAGAAGAAAAATACGTGACGAAGTACAAAAATATGAAGACTAAACTTTTGAGTACGTTCAATATGTCCAGGACAAATGTACCACACCGCTTTTCTCAACTATACGATCGCAATGTTGAAGCAGTGATAAGCGAGTTTCAAGAACAGGTTTACTATGTTGTACTGATGACATTTTTAGCATCAGGTTCCCATTTATCCTTATTTAGTGACTCTAAGTGATTATACAGATTTCTGACAAAAATATTATTATTTGTAGGAGAATTACTATCACCAGGAAGATTAAGAATTACGTATACATTATGAAAAGAGAAACGATGGGACTAGGTTATGTTCAAGAAGCGCTAATTTAATGGCGTGTAGCCTCCGGAGAGGTCTGGTGCAGGTCTTTCGAGTTGACGACGTATAGGCGACCTGCGCGTCTATGAAGATGGGGTCCTACCTATGATGAATTCTAATGATGAAGGCGGCACACACACCCAGCCCCCGAGCCATTGGAATTAAACAATTAAGGTTAAAATCCCCGACCCGGCCGGGAATCGAACCCTGGTCCCCCTCGAACAAAGGCTATTTAGCCATGGATCCCGACACGAGAAGTGTTGAAGATATTTGTATGCTCATTGAAGGTGTCGTAGAACACTAGGGCTTGGCTTTGTGCAATCTTCTGGCATTGTCATTCATTGAAAAGTATCCTACTACGAAGGAACTAGATATCCTAACTTGAGATGACTACCACCAGTAAATTGTCTTTCTCCTCATTGGACTGGCTCTTTGAGACGTCAAACTCGGTTGCCCTGATTTTCGATTTGAGGGCAATGATTTATTTTCTTTCTTAGGACTTAGAGCAAAATCAGTTTTGAATTGAATTAACGAAACCTTACGACTATGTCAAGCTGTAGAGCAGCTAGCGTCAACTCAGAGCGAAACAACTTCGGTGCCAATTTCCTCCCTGCTGTTCAGGAACGAGAGCAGCTGAGCGAGCATGACGCATTACGTGTCGAAGGCCAGTGGGCGACACGCGTTATTCTCACATCACGCTACTTTTATAGCCTACATTTTCTTTCAATAAATGCAAGTATCCCAAAACTTAAGTTAGTTAATCTTGAACATGTATTTATTCAGGTCATATTGCACACTGTTGTATTTTTCCTTGTCGATGAATAATTTTCTTGCCCTCTTACTCTATAATCTGTGTCCTGTTCGTTCTACGTAATCCATACTCTAATTATTGCCAGTACCGCCACGGTATGTAACCCGCATGTCAGCTGCTCCTTTCACATGCGGCAGCCAGCCGTCCTGAACGGTTCTGTGGTTGTCTGACGAGAAGTCGCGTGCATGCGGGGTAAGGGGTGCTGCGCACGATCCATTCTCAAGTCTCAAGGCCTGGCAAAAAACAACGGTTCCGTCCTTCGTGATTATTGTGAACTACGGTGCTGCTGCGTAGCTTCAAATTGGTAATGCAATTGCGCTTTAGTTACACATTTACTGTAAGTACTGCATAATGAACACGCATCTCTTTCAGAGAGCTCGCACTGTTTATCACGACTAATGTCTGTAGCTTAGTGTAGTATCTGTTGGTCGTGTCGTACCTACAAGCAGCCACGACTTCTCGTCAGACGCAGATAGTGCAAATAGCGCTTGCTCCCTGCTGTAGGGTAACCGTGCATTCACATTTACCAGGTTTGACTATTTCACACACTGAGTTTCACGCGTGGTTTTAAATGAATTCGTTAACGTATGCATACAACAAAAACAAAAACACACCCGTGGTGCATGTCCAGTCCGATGGTCACCCACAGATACCAGAATATCACCAAAAAACCCATGGCACTACAGCACTAACGGGCTTTGCCCTGCCAAGCGACCGCTGCTCAGCCCGAATGCCTGCACATTATGAGGTACGACCACTGATCTCTATACCTGGATGGCTGGTAGCTTGGGTAGCAGTAAGCCGAATAGAAGATGACTGGCGTCGTAAGATGGCAGAGAGCGCATGGTGCAATAGACCACGAGGTGCGCGCTTGCTTCGTTTATGCTTAGTTCAGTGACGCCAGGCCTCTTGATTGTAGTTTCACGAGTGTTCTGTGCTGTGTTATTGCAAAGTAAATAGTAGTGTATTTTACGAATTTAGGTTCGTTGCCTTGTAGTATGCTTGTGAATTACAAGATTAAATTTAAATATGTATGTGTTTATCTGAAATATGAATGAAGAAACATTCTGCGGGGTATTAACATACCGCAGTATTCAGCTTATGGATGTACAAACAGAACCGATCAGCAGAAGGAGAAATCATTTCATCGGGGAGTTTTAATAATAATGTTATTTGCTTTACGTCCCACTAACTACTTTTTTAAGGTCTTCGGAGACGCCGAGGTGCCGGAATTTAGTCCCGCAGGAGTTCTTTTACGTGCCAGTAAATCTACCGACACGGGGCTGTCGTATTTGAGCACCTTCAAATACCACCGGACTGAGCCAGGATCGAACCTGCCAAGTTGGGGTTAGAAGGCCAGCGCCTTAACCGTCTGAGCCACTCAGCCCGGCTCGGGGAGTTTTATACTGTACATAAGAATCTTCCTAGGGTAGTGTTTTGAGTTTTAGGTTTATTGTATCTTATTTCGCATATTCCGGGAGCAAAATGGCAATTAATTTTTGTAGGTTTCCTTTCTCGAGACCCGAACATCTAAGATCATCGATTAGGAGTATCAGGCGGGAGAATTGGGAGCCTTCTAAAACAGCTGTTCTCTGCTCGGATCACTTAGAGGAAGACTGTTTTGATAGAAATGGACAAACTGTACACCTTAGAAGTGATGTACAGCCAACTGTTTTCAATTTTACTGAACATTAACTGCAAGTAAAGATTTACTTATATATTTTTTTTTTATTTCTCATAATTAAACTGACGGTTTCGATGAAATAATTGACGCGACCTTATAACAATCTTAGAAAATGAAGTCTGGAGGAATTCTAGACCTTATTTACATCAGTAATAATTATGGGTTTCAGACACTGGAGTGGTGGGAGAAGGAAAAGTGTGGTGGGTGTTTGGAGCTATTCCATTATACTATTCGTGGTATTTGGGACTCTTTTAACTGGTGTTACATATTTCTGATGATGACTATCAATATCGCTTTGCTAGCTGAATTTAATTAAAGAGGTCTGTAATAGTACATTAAGCTGCAGGTAATGTGATATATTGACTAGTTTTGAATATTTGCTGGTTTTATAAATGTGTACATTTGCTTCAATGATATTTTAATTTGATAATATGCGCGTTATTTCTTGGAAACAGGAAACAGAAATTCATTATCAAGCACCGATTACGATATGTCGAATCTAGGCCTGTATATTGAGCTACGTTTATAGGTACATCATTTTAAGAATGCATAATTTCGTGGCATACATGTATACAATTTACAGCAATGTTTCCAGAAACTGGTTTTCACTCGTATTGTGTTACCGATCGCTAATTGCATGTATTCAGCACCTAAGTTAATATTTGCCGGCCGTTATTATACACTCATGTTTATTGCTATCCCGGAGATTTATTGACCTCGGAATGACGTGTCAGTGATCCCAATGTCCTTATGCTTTGAGTGAACATGTCTCTATATTTTTAATTATTCCAATGCGCCATTAATTGCGACTTAAAATTGACTATATTATCATTGCTTCCCCATAAGGAGATCTCGAGGTTGGGTACGCCAACATGGCGAACCGCGCGTTCAACTTGGCGTACTTTCTCCTGCAGCGGAGACCTGCCATCAGCGATCCATGTATAGAGATCAGTGGGTACGACGAATCCTTTCGGCCGTTATTCTTGGTTTCCTTGACCGAACTAGAATGCCATGTATTATCTGTAATGACATATTGAGCCCTACTGCCTAACCGGGTCCATCACCTCTCATAAGGTAGCTTATTAATCATCTCACAAGGCTGAGTGCACTGTCCAGAATTTATCGAACGCGGGTCTTCTAGGTAACTGGCTGTGATCCTGCATCCACACCACAAGGTTGAGGAAAACATTGTATTGGTCATTGTCTCAGGGTAAGGCTGTGCAGTTAAGGGTTAAATTAATTTAAGTTGGACGTGTACTTGATCCGCAATAAAAATAGGATGAAACAGCAATAATATTCTTGTTGTCTTCATATTGTAGTTAGATTGTGTTTTCAAACCAATTTTCCTCCTATACCGTTTTATTACTTGAAATCAGGAATACTTCTGAAAATTTAAAGGAACATCTAAGCAGTTTCGTGATTAACAATTATAGATATATCAATACTGCAGTCATGTTACTACCTCCAGTTCCAAATGGCCAGTATTGATGAAATGAGGGGAGACTAGAAGAAATAGTACTCGTTCATCCAACCCAACCTCTTTTGGAAATGTGAACAGCTACATTAGTAGTCTCGCATGCTAATTAAATAGCCATAAATATTGTTTTCATTCTGATTCACTATACTCGACATTGCAAATAGAAAACTTTGCCACTAAATTACATTACGCAGCACCCTAGTGTAAACGTGCAAGTAGGCACAAAAAATAGTCAGCGACTAAAAATACTTATTACAAACACCAATTGCTTCCTATGCATAATATGTGAATACTTTAAGTGTAATTTTAAGTTCCAATATTTAGTGCATAACCCGGAAAAAAGCGAGGAAAAGAACTTTATGGTTATCAGTCTTTCACAAAATACGTTCAACTGCTGTTCTATAAAGTTGTTCTCACAACGGCTCTATCAGTTTTGTCAAAATACCACTAGCGAACTGTGGAGGGGTGCGGTGCGCTGGTGCACCCGAGTTGTGTGCCTGGGGTGCAGAATTCGGAGAGGCCTGATCTAGAGTAAAATCTTAAGGTCAACGGTACAGAAACTGAGGTCTGCCTTTATAATGATGAGCTCAAGGCACTTAGAAGTGCACGAGCACGGTAAGAGAGAATGATGCAGTTAAGGTTGCATACAACTTTAAAAACAAGGTGCGTCCAATTTTATTTCAACGAGAAATACTATACAGTAGATAGGGAGCACTGAACAGAGAAAGGAAATAACGTTAAACAAGTAGTTTTGGAGCCCCAAAGGGAAATATTGGGAGAAATGATAATCACGTTGGAAAGGTGGTATGAAACATTTGTGCTATTTCAAACGTTCAGCCATGAATATGCAAGGACGCATTTCTCCGTGAGGTTAGCTGGGCGAATTTTTCTTCCAATTCCCATTGATGGGAGACAATATTTTTCAGCGTTAGTGAATCTGAATGTCTGAAGAAGGGGAAAAAAGGTACATTTGAGATCCCATGTTAATTTCTAAACTGAACCAGGTTTCGTTTTTGCCAACAATTAAGGACAACAGTGACGATGTCATCACTGAGGGCCCATTGGTGTTACGTAATCGTGACGAAACTTCTCGAATGACTTCTAGATAGTACCACGTGCGCCAATAAGGAGGCCTAATATCAAGTATAGTTCACAGGTTGTACTTCTCCTTTAAGTATGAGACTATTGGATCATATATTGCCTCCTTTTCATCACTGCGAAGCGCCGCTTGTCTAACGCCCTGTTCGAGCTGGATTGAAGTGCCAATTATTAGCCCGCATCTGGAAGTTTTGGAGTAGGCGTCCTCCAGGGGCCTCCGTGGCCTGAACGGAGACTACTTTCATTATGTATTTTTTTTGGAGAGTCTGTTTTTTCTTGTGTCATATACGCTGTAGAAAATTAAATGACGATATATCAACCTTGTAATGGAGTGTAGCACCTGAAACTAACGTGTGGAAGGCACTTAATGGGCTTCAAAGTTCTAGAATCCCTTCACGTGATCCATGAAGTCCGACCCAAGAGTAAGAGGTGCGTGCATAAGGCCTACTAAAGAAAGAGGTAGCGATTATAAAGTATTCGGCGCGCATGCGAATTGGCCACAAGACTCTCGGTTACAACAGGTTCGTGATACAAAAGGAATAAGCGACCAAAAAGAAAGAAAACATGAAATAGCGAAAGAAGTACAAACAGATCAATAGAAGTGCAAACTGCGGCTTGGACGTGGAATAAACACAGCATTCAACAAACAATCCACAGGAGATATTTACATTGAAGTAAATTAAACTTATCTTCTGTAAGCTGCAAGTTCGTTTGACGGTGTTCAGAACATAACATTTAGTAATTAAGGTTTAATAATCTAGGAGTTAATCTTGTCTCACTAACAATGGTTGCTCAATGAGGTAAAGCACTTGCAGACGTGGCTATTCCTCGTGAAATCAGGTGACAAATACTCGATTCTTACCGTCAGTATTCTTGAAATTATTATTCGATGATTCCCATTTCAGCTCTAAAGAATGCTGCGATGGTACCTTTCACAAAGACCACGATCAATTATTTCCTAATTCTAAACTTAATTAATTGTAAGAGCACATACAAGGCAAATACTGTAAAAACACGGAAGTCGTACACCCAGTAAGTACACGGGGGTTGTTACCTCGATATTCCAAGCCTCTTATATGACGCAGCTACTTAAATTCGTACATACATACATACATACATACATACATACATACATACATACATACATACATACATACATACATACATACATACATACATCAGGCTGAGTAGTTCAAAAGTTAAAAGTCAAGTTGGCAAGTTAGATCCCGACTCAGTCCGGCGGAATTTGAAGGTTTTCAAATACGTAAGCCTCGTTCTCAGGGGCGCAGTTAGTTGGTCGGTGTCCTTTTCTCCTCAAGACAGCGGGTTTGATCCCGACTGAGTTTGGTGCATAAGTTTTGTCACGAGGTTCGAAAGTTAAAAAAATCTTTTCCGTACAGTTATAGGAAGATTCCAAAAGTTTTGTGAACGAAGTCCGTTTCTTGCTTTGCAGAAAATGCAGTGACCTTCAAACTATTATTTTAATGAGGGGAATTTGGTCAAATTAATAAACATATTTTCAGAACATGTTCATAAATAACTAACTTTTTAAGTTATTGTTGTACTCTATACAATAAGATAACGTAAAATAAAGGAATGAAGGTCCTATCTTTTAACAGTTTGTTCGTAATATTTCTGTAAAAAAAATTGAGTATCGGAAAATATACTACAGTATGTCCAACATTTAGTACAATGAAAACTGTTTTAACAGAGGAAGCTGATATAGCGTTGAAATGAATATATCCAACCATTTTATTTCTCTCAGATATTACTTAATTTTCTTTCAGTCCGATTTCACATAAAATTCTCCATGAGAGAGAGAGTGTGAGTGTGAGTGTGAGTGTGAGTGTGAGTGTGTGTGTGTGTGTGTGTGTGTGTGTGTGTGTGTGTGTGTGTGCGATCGAGTAGGAGCTGATTACTTAGGATATAATGCTCCTTTCCGAATCAGTAGTCACTGAATCATGAAGTAGTCTGTAGGCCCTATCAGTTGTCCTGAACGTCAGATCATAGTAAGTTTGATTTCTTATGTGATTAATAAATCGAATCGCCGTATCATCAAGATTTCAGCACATTACGCTTAGCAGTTGTTAATAGTATTTCCTTCAGAACATTATATCAGATTTTATTTTGCTGTAATTAATTCGACACATGAAAATAAAATTATATTCGACTGTTCTTCAAATCGCTTATTATTTCTGTTCCGTCCAGTGCTTGGTGAAGCAAATTATGTAGTCTCCAATTAGTTTAATGTTTTCGTGTGCTATTATTATTTATTATTATTATTATTATTATTATTATTATTATTATTATTATTATTATTACCAGGAGAGTTGGCCGTGCGGTTAGGGGCGCGAAGCTGTGAACTTTCATCTGGGAGATAGTGGGTTCGAATCACACTTTCGGCAGTCCTTAAGATGGTTTTCCGTGGTTTCCCATTTTCACACCAGGCAAATGCTGGGGCTATGCCTTAATTAAGGCCACGGCTGGTTCCTTCCCACTTCTAAACCTTTCTTATCCCATCGTCGCCATAAGACCTATCTGTGTCAGTCTTCTAAGAAATGATTACCTCGTCTAACGAGATTCACTTTCAGAATCCGGATCACATATCGTGACTCCCATGTCAAAAACACGAATGTGACAATACTCTTCCTATCCATTATTTCCCTTAAGACTGGTCATGCCTCCCACAATAATTTTGCATCGAACACACTCTGGTCGGAAAACGGTGCATAAATTTTACCAAAATATCTCACTGGAAGATTTTATCCATAAAATGCATTTTTTTCTTTACAGCCATTGGATATCTGAATCATTTCGATGAAATGGGAATTTTAAACTAGGAATTCTAAGTAGTGTACTATGAAGGAGCAGACTTACCTTGAGTTCCTTCGAAAATTAGTGAATGAGAGAGGTCTTGCTCGGTAAGCGTTGATATTATATCTAACAACTAGCAATTACCCGCGGCTTCGCTCACGTGCATTTCGTAATTTGATCAAAGTAATCGTTCCTCGGCATTGTACAAAGACATTATCTGAAAATTCCTAAAGTATATAAGCTCACCCAAAAATTGAGTTTCATTTACCCAAGACATTCTTTGTAAACCATGTTTGTGGTATTACCTTTTGGGGCTAAGACGACCATGCGACATAGAACTGTACATGTGAGAAACAGTCTTCTCTCAAGTCGAAAAAATAAATACATGTTTCTTTATTTTCATAGGAGATTCCAATTACCTATTCCCACGTCTGTAACATCTTCAGTGTTTGAGATATAAGTATCCTCGTAAAAAAAGTTATTCACCCAATTTTCACTTCTTTTCACCCCCCGTTAAGTGCGTTCTCCGAAAACAAAAAGGTACAGGTTCCTGTATTTTTAAAGGACTTTCCAAATACCAAGTTTCTTATCTCTAACAGGTTACGTTTTTGATATATAATGTAGATATACCGGTACTCATTTTGAAAATTCACCCGCTTTTCCAATTTCTTTCAGCCCCTTAACTGGATTTTCCGAAAACAAAAAATACGCGTTAGATTATTTTTAAAGGAGATTCCAAATACCAGTTTTCATGTCTGTACGTCTGTAACAGCTTCAGTTTTTGAGATAAACGTATACTCACAAAAATAATTCAAATTCTTCTTATTCACTTCTTTCCACCACCCTTCCGCCTTCAGTGGACTTTCCAAGAACAAAAAATACGTGTTTCTTTATTTTGAAAGGAAATTCAAAATACCAACTTTAACGTCTGTTACAGCTTCAGTTTTTAAGATAAAGCATCTTCATAAACATGTTTCAACTCTTTATTTACTTATTTTCAACCCCACACCACTTACGTCGATTTTCCGAAAAACAATTGCGTGTTCCTTTATTTTTAAAGGATATTCTAAATACTAATTTTCACCTCTGTAACATCTTCATTTTTGAAACATAAGTATCCTCATAAACGTAATTCAACTCCCTCTTCAACCCCACCCCCACCCAACCTTCCTACCCGTTAAATCGATTCGACCCTCCCCAAAGGTGCGTCTTTCTTTATTTTTAAAGGAGATTCCAAATACCAAACTTTCACGTCTTTAACATCTTTAGTTTTTGAGATATAAGTATTCTCATACAAAGAATTCAACTAAATTTTCAATTCTTTCACCCCCCTTAAGTGGATTTTACGAAGAAAAAATAACACGTGTTCCTTTACCTTGAAAGAAGATTCCAAATACAAATGTTCATGCCTCTAACATCTTCAGTTTTTGTGATATAAGCATCGTCATGAAAAAATTTAACTCCTTTTTCACTCCACCCCCACCCGTTAAGTTGGTTTCACCCCACCCAAAAAGCGTGTTTCTTTATTTTTCAAGGAGATTCCAAATACCAATTTCCACGTTTGTAACCTTCAGTTTAGAGATATAAGTTTCTCCAGAAAAATTTGTTTCACTTCCTTTCACACTTCCCACATAATTGAATTTTCAAAAAGTAAACTCTTCTCGTTTCCTTAAAATAGCTTCCAAATACGAATGTCACGACTGTAACATCTTCAGTTTTTGAGATCTATGTGTCCTCCTAAAAGGAATTCATCTCCGTTTTTCATCACCCCTACCAAATTGATTCCCTCCCCCCGCAAAAAATTGCGTGTTTTTGTGTTTTTAAGGGAGATTCCAAAGACCAGTTTTCACGTTTGTAACATCTTTAGATTTTTGGTCTTTATATTCATACAAATAATTCGACTAATTTTTCAATCCTTTCACCTCTCCACCCCGCCGTGAAGGGTTTTACCGAAAACAAAAGAATACGTGTTTCCTTATTTCTAAAGAAAATTCTAAATACCAATTTTCACGTCTGCAACATGTTTAAGTTTTTGAGATTTACTGTAGGTATGCTAATTTTAAACATTCACCCCCCCCCATTTTACAGTTCCTCTTAAGTGAATTTTCCGAAAAAGTATTTGTTTCTTTACTTTTATAGGAAATTTCGAATACCAGTTTCCAAATCTGTAATATGTCACCTGTCTGAGATAATTTGCAGATATAGTCTTTTAAAAGAATTCACCCCGTTTGTCACTCCTGTTCACCCCCTATTCATCGGATTATCCAAAAAACACAAAAATTCGTGTTCCTTTATTTTCATAGGAGATTCCAAACACCAATTTTCATGTCTGTAACATCTTCAGTTTTTGAGATATAAGTCTCCTCATAAAAGGTGTTCAACACATTTTCCCCCATTTTTCATACCACTTACTGGGATTTACCGGAAACAAAAAATACGTGTTTCCTTATTTTTAAAGGAAATTCCAAATACCAATCTTTACGTCCGTAAACTTTTAAGTTTTTGAGATATAGATGTCCTCATTTTAAAAATTCACCCCACTTTTCACAACCTTAGTGCCGCAATATCCAAATATCCTCCCTTAGTGAGCACCTACACTCTAATATAAATGTATTCCCAAAATTTCATTTCTTTATGTCCAGTAGGCTCGGCGATGATGAATCTGTCAGTCAGTCAGTCAGTCAGGACATGTTCTTTGATATGTATAGAAAAGTTTGCTGCCAGAGGCTTTATTGAGAGGTTAACTTTCCTGTCCCTCCAAAAGAGTCTAAAAGAAGATACTATGGTAACAAATTAGGGTATTGTGCACGAAATGTTACTGACGTTATTCTTTGCCCTATTTAGATGGGGATTACATCATGAAACACCTCATTTCAAAATCTCCTGGACAATGCACATGGGGTTTTGAAAAGAAAAATAATGTCCCTGTGGTTCGGAATCCACGTAGACCTGGAGGTCATGATCATATTATCAGCAGTTACGTAAAACTGTAAGCGTGCTTTCGAAATATTTAAGATCTTTCTGGAGAGCTGCGAGAAGTTTCTGTTGCTATTTCTATTGATATTGTTTCCTCACATTATGCTGATTGGGTGAAAGGATTCGATACAAATTTTAATTCTTCACCCATACCAATAAAAACTATACGTCTGCTGCAGACTCATTTCCTGAATCATTGATTCTATTTTATACTCTTAATATTTTATAATACTTCCAATTTCTTTCGTAGTGCTGAGATAATCACTTAATTTCCCCCTTTTTAGCACAAATGGTTTACCATGTATATTGTTCTGATCCCTCAACGCTATCGAACAATGAACAAGGCTATTTTACCTATGTATATTCAGATATGTCCGTCTGAATTTGACATTCTCATTTAATCAGAAGGCTTTCTCTGTGGAGATTTACATAAAATCCTGTTGCATTCAGTATCAAATTGCTGGAATTTAGCGAGCTACTTTACATATACTTCTCTTTCACACTGTTGTTAGTATTCTAAGGGAATGTTGACTTTACTCACCGGGTGGTGGGACGTTCTTGTTGTATTCAGAGCTCTTCTCGAAAGGATTCATAGCCAATGCATCCTCTGCCAGACACAACAGACTGCTGGAAAACACAAGGAGTTTCATGTGATTAAAAAATTCATTTCCGGAAGACTTGTATTTGGAGCTTGAAATAAGGAACTACTCTGGAAGGAAAAAGTAACAAAATGAACACATACATGCAGAGTGATAATTTGAATTAATGTTTCATTCATCACCAACGGACACTGTGATAAATTAGAGTTAAATAGGGGAAGGTTGACGTGAGTATGATTAACAGATGTAGGATGAAGCAGTTATGCAGAAATGAAGAGGTTAGCACAGTATGGGGAGCTGCATCAAACCAATCTTCCGACTGATGGTCCAAATAAGTCTCATTCACTTTGATCGACATTTGGGTAGACTACAGTAACTCCTGCAGTTGACAAATGAGGGTGGAGTTGGAAAAGAAATTTCGATCCTCGAACACGTAATTTCTGTAAAATGAAATGGCGTATGGCTTTTAGTGCCGGGAGTGTCCGAGGACATGTTCGGCTCGCCAGGTGCAGGTCTTGATTTGACACCCGTAGGCGACCTGCGCGTCGTGATGAGGATGAAATGATGATGAAGACAACACAAACCCAGCCCCCGTACCAGCGAAATTAACCAATGATGATTAAAATTCCCGACCCTGTTGGGAATCGAACCCGGGACCCCTGTGACCAAAGGCCAGCACGCTAACCATTTAATAATGTTATTTGTTTTACGTCCCACTAACTACTCTTTTACGGTTTTCGGAGACGCCGAGGTGCCGGAATTTAGTCCCGCAGGAGTTCTTTTACGTGCCAGTAAATCTACCGACACGAGGCTGGCGTATTTGAGCACCTTCAAATACCACCGGACTGAGCCAGGATCGAACCTGCCAAGTTGGGGTCAGAAGGCTAGCGCCTCAACCGTCTGAGCCATTCAACCCGGCCGCTAACCATTTAACCATGGAGCCGGACACATAACTTCTGTAAGAGAATACTTCTCAAAAATTTGTATCAAACTTGCACTGATGATGAAATGATGATAGCCGAACTCACTGGAGCAGTCTGTAAGTAGTTGTCCTGTTCGGGCTCGATTTCGATTCTAGCTGAGGGTACTGGCGTCAGAGCAAATGAAAAACCTCTGTGTCATTGGTTTCCAACATGTTAAGGAATTCCAACGACCCGGCGTCTATAAAGTCTATAGCAATTGGGGGTAATAATAATAATAATAATAATAATAATAATAATAATAATAATAATAATACCATTGACGCTTTCACGGCCCGTATCATGTTTACAATATTATTCATAAAAATGATTAATAATAATAATCGTATTATTATTAAAGTTTGATATCCATCTTTTATACTGGAAAGGCAGTTGGACTGCTTCCTGCCCTCTTTCTACCAGCAGTCTTTAAACTCAGGCGCTGGAATGCGATTACAAAACTTTGTGAGACTTCCTGTAATTGTATAGAAGTATATGTTCAGTTTTTGAAACTCGCGTCCGTACTTTATTCAACCCTATACGAACTGCAATCTTTGGATTTCACTTAAACAATAGCAGCATTGCTGCCCGCGTTTTGAGTAACTACAGTACGTAGTTTTGTGGGAGCTCAACCCCACCATAGTAATTCTTTATTATTTTTTATTCGTATATCACACACCGCCTCATAAATTTAACAACAGAGATTTATTCAACAGTATACACTAAAAGCATTTATGTAATCATATATTTACATTTTGAAACAAACATAAAATCAACATTTTTAAGGATTCTCACTCATATTACGAGCAAGGAATCACCGGATCTTTGTATAAACATGGCGACGTGAACTACAACTTTTTCGTATATAATGGTGCATAGCAAGTCAACTGGTAACGAGTGATGACACTTCTTCAAAATAAACAACGGAGACATTTGGTTCAAACCCTTCGGCACTATCAGAAGAGTCGTGGTTGAGGAAAGATCTTCCTGAAATGTCAAGTTTTCCTGCAAATTGTCTCATTTCATTATAGGTAAGGTAAGGGTTATTCTGCCCGAAGGCAGGTCCGAACCTCCGCAGAGGTGTTCCTGAGCCGGAGTTTACGTGCGGTAGGGTGGCCAGTTCCTTTCCGCTCCTCCATTCCCTTAGCCCCCACTAACAGCGCGTGGCAACCCATCCAACTCCTGACCACGCCCAATCTTGCTTAACTTCGGAGATCTCACGGGATCCGGTGTTTCAACACGGCTACGGCCGTTGGCATTTCATTATACATAAACCCTAAAAGACTTTCGTGGCTAGTTTGTGGATCGTGAAATTATAAACGGAATATAAACAATGTTCGGAATTATTAACTTTATAATGTAATATATTTGTGATCTTTGAGATTTGCTATCGAGTTAGTGGGCTAAGTGGTTCGTGACGTGTAGCGGTAAGCTTTCATTCGTGTGAGATTTTGGGTTCAAACCCCACCGTCGTCAGCCCTGAAGATGGTTTCCCCGATTTCCAGTTAAACCCACGCTCCTCGAGCCAGAACGCTCTGAGCCAGCCAGCTCAGTGCTCGGCTCGGAGTAGTCCCTACTACTTGACTTGTGTGTCTCTCTCTCTCTCTCTCTCTCTCTCTCTCTCTCTCTCTCTCTGGGCGCCCGTTGAGGCTAGCCAAGTGCCGCCGGGTTGGCCTGACGTAAATGCGGGCAGCAAGCACACGTCACAGTGAAGCGAGAGAGTGAACACACGTGGCAGGTAAGGGAGGGAGCATTAACGTTCGATTGTGATTACGAAGCTCTCCGCCACTACTCGGCGAAGTGCTGACTGGGGCGCATTATTTTAAATACAATTCTATAAAACCTGACCTTTTCAAGATATTCCGGTTTGATTTATAGGCCTACTGCGCTCGATATAAACAGTCAGTTTTATTTATTTATTTATTTATTTATTTATTTATTTATTTATTTATTTATTTATTTATTTATTTATTTATTCAAAGACCCTCTGTGGGCGAGGGACGCAGACGAAGTATACACCCACGGTATACCCTGCCTGTCGTAAGAGGCGACTAAAAGGGGCGACCGAGGGATGATTGAATAAGAACCATGAAACAACTTGTGATTAGTACCATCACGCGGGGAACACCATGGGTCGCCTTTACTTGCGAGTAGTACCACTATGTTAGGTACACAATAGGTTTGTGATAAGTAGCAGCAGAGTGTGGTTCACTGTGGGTTTCCAGTACCCGTGATTAGTACCATTGCGAGAAACACCACGGGTCTGGGCGTTGCCTGTGATTAGTACCACAATATCAGCGACACTGTGGGTCTGCGTTGCCTGTGATTAGTACCCATCACATGAGGAACACCACAGAAATAGCGGCGCCCGTGATTAGTACACCTAGATGAGGAACACCATGGGTTTGCGTTGCCAATAAGTGGCGCCATTATGTGAGAAATACCGTAGGTCTGCGTTACCTGTGCGAAGTACAATACTTGTGAGTAGTACCATCGTGTGTGGAGCACCGTGAGTCTACGCTATTTTTGATTAGTTCCGCAACATTACAAATACCATGGTTCTACTTTACTGCCGATAAGTACCATTATGAGAGGTCGTTGGCCTGTATTTTGGACCACCTTAGACAACAAGCATCCTCGTCCCTTGGTCAGTAATACTATTGTTTATGATAGTTTCTGCGTCTGATCCACTGATTGTTCTAAATTCATATCCATCCACTCATTCTTCATAATCACGTTTTTAAATTCTAGTCAGTGGATGATATTTCTATTTTTGAATTGTCATTACATTTCGTCTCATTTCGTTCCATAAGGGGCCGATAACCTAGATATTAGGCCCCTTTAAACAACAAGCATCGTCATCATCGTCTCATCCATTCAAAGAAAACTGACACTGTGTTACAGCCTACAAACGTCCCAGTTTAATTTACTATTCCTCGGATGGGAATTACAGTATTTCAATTAGAAAATAAAATCCCTTTTATTCATTAAGAAAAATTAATATAATTACATAATGAAATAATGATTTTTCACAGTGTTGTAGTATTGTGTGACTTTCCTGTTCACTGAATAGTAGTATAATTGGATGGTTCGGCCGCCACCGCCACCGCAGGCTCCCAGAGGCCACCTCCACCACCACCACAGCCAGAGGCCTCCCAGATGCCTCCTCCACCACCACCACAGCCAGAGGCCTCCCAGAGGTCTCCTCCACCACCCGCGGGAAATTTGAATTTGTAAACAAAGCCACGTGCTTTTTGACAGCTGTCACGACAACAACGCATCGCTAACCTCAGTACTGCCATCTTGACAGGCCTAAACCTCAGTAGTACCAACTTAACCTAACTAGCGCGAGGTAAATAAAGCCACGTGTTTTTTGACAGCCACGTGCTTTTTGACAGACAACAACGCATCGCTAACCTCAGTACTGCCATCTTGACGGGCCTAAACCTCAGTAGTACCAACTTAACCTAACTAGCGCGTGGTAAACAAAGCCACGTGCTTTTTGACAGCCACGTGCTTTTTTGACAGCTGTCATCCGCCATCTTTAAACCACAGAGCACTGTGCTGCCCTCTTTATCGTAGTAGATGTAAAATTCGTCACCTGTCATCGGCAGTGCTGCCATCTTGGCGGGCCTAAACCTTAGTGCTACCAACTTAACCTCACTAGCGTGAGATAAACAAATCCACGTGCAGCTGACATCCTCCATCTTTAATCTATAGAGCGCAGTGCTGCCCTCTTTAGCTACTTACCTTCCACGTGCAGCTGTCATCCGCCATCTTTAATCTATACAGCACAGTGCTGCCCTCTTTAGCTACTTACCTTTGAAATGTGGTGGCGGATAATTTGAAAAATGCTTTTTGACAGCAGCCATCTTTAATCTAGAGAGCATCGTGCTGCCCCCTTTAGCTAGATACCTGTGGTGGCAGGCAATTCCACATGACAGCAGCCATCCTTAATCAAGAGAGCACCGTGCTGCCCTCTATGTGGTGGCGGCAAATTCTAATGCTCTTGTTTGGAAACAAACTCACGCGCTTTTTTGACAGCCGTCATCCGCCATCTTTAATCAACAGAGCACAGTGCTGCCCTCTTTAGTTTGAAATGTGGTGGCGGCAAATTCCACGTGCTCTTGTTTGGAAACAAAGCCATGTGCCTTTTTGACAGCTGTCATCCGCCATCTTTAATCAACAGAGCACCGTGCTGCTATCATGCGGGCAATTTCGTCAGCTGTCATCCGCCATCTTTAATCTACAGAACACCGTGCTGCCCTCTTTATGGCTACTACCTTAAGCACGTAGTAGCGGGCAATTTGAAAAGTTCTGTTAGCTCTCATCCGCCATCTTTAATCAAGAGAGCACCGTGCTGCCATCTTTAGCTAGATACCTTTGAAATGTGGTGGCGGCAAATTGAAAAATTTCACGTGCTCTTGTTTGGAAACAAACTCACGTGCTTTTTTGACAGCTACCATCCGCCATCTTTAATCAACAGAGCATAGTGATGCCGTCTTTAGTTTGAAATGTGGTGGCGGAAAATTCTACGTTTTCTTGTTTGGAAACAAAGCCATGTGCTTTTTTGACAGGTGTCATCTGCCATCTTTAATCAACAGAGCACCGTGCTGCTATCAAGCGGGTAATTTCGTCAGCTGTCATACGCCATCTTTAATCCACAGAACACCGTGCTGCCCTCTTTATGGCTACTACCTTAAGCACGTAGTAGCGGGCAATTTGAAAAGTTCTGTTAGCTATCATCCGCCATCTTTAATCAACAGAGCATAGTGCTGCCCTCTTTAGTTTGAAATGTGGAGGCGGCAAATTCCACGTGCTCTTGTTTGGAAACAAAGCCATGTGCTTTTTTTGACAGGTGTCATCTGCCATCTTTAATCAACAGAGCACCGTGCTGCTATCATGCGGGTAATTTCGGCAGCTGTCATACGCCATCTTTAATCTACAGAGAACAGTGCTGCACTCTATGTGGTTGTGGTAAATTCCACGTACTCTTGTTTGGAAACAAATTCTATGTGCTCTTCAGCTGTCATCCATCATCTTTAATCAAGAGAGCACCGTGCTGCCCTCTTTGTGGTGGTGGATAATTTGAAAAATTCTTTTCGACAAGCAGCCATCTTTAATCCAGAGAGAACAGTGCTGCCCTCTTTAGCTACTTACCTTTGAGGCGGTTAATTTGAAAAATTCTTTTCGACAAGCAGCCATCTTTAATCCAGAGAGAACAGTGCTGCCCTCTTTAGCTACTTACCTTTGAGGCGGTTAATTTGAAAAATTCTATTTGAAAAGCTGCCATCTTTAATGAAAAGAGCATCGTGCTGCTATCTTGCGGGTATTTTTTTACGTCACAGCTGTCATCCACCATCTTGCATTGCTAACCTTAGTGCTGCCCTCTTTAGCTACTTACCTTTGAAAAAATCTATTTGACAAGCTGTCACCCGCCATCTTGCATCGCAAACCTCAGTGCTGCACTCTTTAGTTGAAATGTGGTGGCGGATAATTTGAAAAATCTTTATGACAAGCAGCCATCTTTAATCCAGAGAGAACAGTGCTGCCATCTTTAGCTACTGCCATCTTACATCGCTTACCTCGATGTTGCACTCTTTAGTTGAAATGTGGTGGCGGTAAATTCGAACAAGTTTAATCACGCATCGGGAAAGCTAGAGTAAGCACGTGCTGCAGTGATGACGTCATCATGCATGTTTAGACTTGTCCGTTTTCTTAAGAGTAAGTCGGTGTAAAGGAATGTGGTAGCGGTAAATTCGAACAAGTTTAAACATGCATCGGGAAAGCTAGAGTAAGCACGTGCTGTTGTGATGACGTCATTGTGCATGTTTAGACCTGATCGTTTTTCTTAAGAGTAAGTCGGTGTAAAGCAATGCAATAAGTACAACATTTTTTGAATGCGATCAAATATTTATTTACAAATGTACTACAACATTGTTCGTTTTGCTGCTGACAAGGTTGGTGTGCTTCTTAGCAACGTATGCTTCTGAAATGCCTCCTGCAACATTCAAATTAAACAAAACATTTAGAAATATATTACACTAAGTATGTTATGCTTTACAGAGACGATCATATACTTCTTACCTTGCTGTTATTCCTTTTCGGAATCATCATCATCATCATGGGGTACTAGAGAAAGTTCATTCATACACTGTGTACAGTCTTCAATCCTCGGATTTGGTCCATCCCAATCATCATCACCATTTTCTCCTCGATGCTTGTAATCTCGTTCACAAGTTCTGCATAAAGCTACTTCGATCGACATCTTACTGTGTAGAGGAAGGATGTCCCAAAAATTATGTACGTAAGAGGCAGCGTACGTATATAAAAATCCTGGTGGTAAGTATTGAATAAGATGTTTCGGCATCGACGATCTATGTTTATAGAACATCTTAATAGCCTCACTCACTCGTGAAAGATAAATAAGATGTTGCGTATGAGCATGCAAACAGCATGCACATTTACAGTTTTGTTCCATAGCGTACGATGTCGAAGCACACACTAATGAAAATGATAAAGATCTATTCTTATTTATAGTCTCGTAACAATATTCGTTAGCGGATGGTAAGTAACATCACTCATATGAATAATAAGACTGCTGCTGTGTTAGCAGGAATGTTTTCAGATGTTTCAAATTCTAAACGAATATCAACTGGAGATTCTTTTATAGATTCTTCATGATAAGAGCAGCCTATAACTACAATCGGAGCTTTATTTTTAAATTCTTGAGGTGTAAATAGCGGACGATCTTCTTTCTGATAATACGATGATTGAAATTTACAAAACATGTCATAGAGCATCCCAAACTTATTTTTCTCAAAGTTAATGTCGATGTTTTCGTAGGGATACGTAATTCCGTTGAGATATAGTCTAACGTGTCTTAATTTACAGTGATCAAACAGTGAGCTATCTTTTTCGTGATTGAATTTACGATTAGTTTGAAATCCAAAAATAATGTACAAGGGCTTCTCAGTAAAACGTGATGTTTTAACAGCCCAGCTATGCTTGTTTGTAGGTGGTAACACAGGATATTCATGCAGCTCCCAACTTCTAAAACGTATAGGTAATGGTGTATCATTTTCTACAATATTGAGCAATCGAAGTTTGTCACGATCAGATAAGGTTACATGTGGAATCCGCCACAGTATACGATGCAGTGTTATTTTCGATTCTACTGGTGTTTCTACTGCTTTAAGAGAATTGTAATCACTTCGATCACGGATTAGAATAAGCTCTTGTTTTGCGTTGATTATAATACGTGTAAAGTCTTCTGCGAAACCAAAAATATGTTTCAGTGATAACATACCCGTAAAAGTTCCATCCTCATTAATCATCCAGTTGTTAGTAGCTTTTGGACACCATCCAGCCATCCGCAAAATATTACTTTCTTCATCACAGAAAGAAGGGTAGAGTTTCATTGCACTTGTAATACCAACATTCTTCGTTCGATCTATTTCAACATTATTTACTTCATATCGCGCTTCAGAAAAGAGAAAAGCTAGAGCATGGTTGTTTAGTTGTGAAGTGCTTGGTCCACTTCCATCAGACCTTTCTAGTCGTCCTTCAATATAGAGGTAGCTTTCGTGTGGTAAGGTGTAAACATCTTGTTGATTAATAATAAAATGAATTTCATCATTGTTATTTAATCCAAACGTAAAAGGTTGATAGGAATGAAGCTCACTTCGTACTACACCTTCACGACTTTCTACTGTATTCGTAATGTCTAGCATTTCTTCCATTCTGTTGTAGTAGTGTATATCCTAAATCTTGGAGTATCTGCTTATGGGTATCTGTTAACTCGATGAGTCTCTGCACACATGTAGTATGTCTTCGGAATGTACACCGTGTATTATAGATGGTTTTCATACTGGTTTAAGATGTAGTTTGTAAGCTACGTACGCGTGCTGATCTAAATGAATAAGCTGATTATGTTTATTTACAAGTCTAAGAGTAATGTTGTTAATGTGTTTTACAGACACAGGATGATAAAGAACTACTGCTGGTTTCTTACAAATAGTATATCCACGTTCCTCTGTAACAATAAAGTCGTGCAGGACGTGCGAAGTTTGTAGATTACTATTCAAGTCTGTAATAATATTACAAGTAATGTTCACATTATAATCATCGAAGAGTTTTATAGGTTGATCAGACTCGTAACGTACGTTCGGTAGGAGCTCCCTCGATGAAAATCCAAGCAGTGGTCCAATCGAATCAGGTTGTGATTTGAAGTCAATCTTAAATGATGATTCAATAACACATTTATGTGTAATGTTGCTTATAGTGATTGAGAACTTGTAATTATGATTACTAAAACTATCTTCCCCAAACTGATCAATTAACGTACTTTCAATATAGTCGTGAATATCGTCTACTGTATAACTACCTGAGGGTAGTGTTAGCACATACTCATCGTAATAGAACTTGTTTAAACCATCACGCACATGATAGATTTTATTGTAGCTTTCAAACGATACTAGTCCAAGACTATGCGGCTGATAACCAAGTTCGATTGGTGGATTAAAATAGACGGTTGTTTCAGGTCCTTCTCCACGTACAGCAAACGTCCTTTCACTGTTCGTCATCACGTAGACACTAATGCACTTTCTCTACTGTCTGGGTTTGATATAAGAACATAAGACATAATCGTCCGCACATGCGTGTATTAAAGTTTTGCACACGGTTTTTATTGTAAACAATGTCTGCACTGCTTCCGAAATAACGTATGAGCTCAAAAGGGGAAGGTAAATCTCCATAGCTATCAAAATACCGTACTTTAGATTTACGTTTTACATAAGCAACGTAATGAGTTCCAGGTCCACGACTGTCGTCCAAGTTAATTACGGCACTTTCATGTTCACGTGGGCGCACTGGTAGTTGATCGCGCATATACACTCCTCGAAAATAATGAATTCCTAGTTGTTTAGCAAACGTAAAAACTTCATCATGCGTTAGAGCTCGATATGGCAGTGCATTCAGTAGACGTTTTTTTGGAGAAATGTAGATACCAAGCCCTTTCTTGTATGGCGCTAGCTTCATGTTCACACCTTTGCCTTGTAACGCAATTGCCTCCATCGTCTTGTTATGACGTTCACTCTCTTTCAACTGTTGTTTCGCTTCTTCTACAGCTTTGACAGTTCTCGCTACAGCACTAGCACCACCTAGCAATGACCCTAAAGCTGCTAAGCAGCAAACAGCGCAGGAAGAAATCCTCCTCGTTTTGGTACAGGAATAATTCGTGCACGTTTACTAAATATTGCTCTGCACTTTGGAGAAATTCTCGCTCTTGCTGCGCGTAACGCCTTAGTAATAGCTACACGAGGATTGTATTCCCCTCGAATAGCTTTCTGCGCAGCCTTTATAACATCTTTCCATCCAACAGTTTTTACTTTCTTCTTCTTCTTCATGTCGTTTGGATATCGTTGTTTCACCATGCTGGACACGACTTTACTAGTCAAGAGCAAATCATAAACTGACCGTTGCCTCTTGTTTCGTTTAATATATATATATATATATATATATATATATATATATATATATATATATTACTATTACGTACTTTATGATTCAGTTATCATGAAGATTATAAAGCAGCAAGACACGCTACCTGTTACCGACATTGTGCCACATATCTTACCTAGTTCTAGTACAACTACAAGAAAACGTCATGGAACGTTGTTTCCTTTTACTGTTCGATGTATTATATCAGGTCCGTCGGGATGCGGTAAAACAAATCTTTTACTCACACTTATTACTTCTGTAAATGGTGTACGCTTCGAGAATATTTACGTTTTCGCAAAGTCACTCTATCAGCCGCTATATACTATTCTACAAACTGTAATGCACGATCTAGTTAAAGATGGAATAAGATATTTTATATTTAATTCACATGAGCAAGTACCATCACCAGACGATGTGCTTCCTAATTCTCTTATGATCTTTGATGATGTCGCAACAGAACAGCAAAACGTTATTCGTGCATTCTTTAGTATGGGTCGGCATAAATATGTTGATTGCATCTATTTGTGTCAAACCTATTCTCGTGTGCCTAAGCAGTTGATACGCGACAACGCAAATGTTATTGTGCTTTTTCGGCAAGATGAGCGCAACATGCGACATGTGTATAACGATCATGTTAACACTGATATGACATTCGATGACTTTAAACGTATGTGTGCTAAATGTTGGTCATTACACCGTTACAGCTTTTTAGTTATTGATAAAGAAAGTGATGTACAGCATGGACAATATCGCATGGATTTCGATCATTTTATATGCATTAACACAGAATTACAGTAACTACTTGATTAAAAACCATCATCATGTTAACATCTAGCAAGGAGATCACAAAACATATCATCCAAGCTCGAAACAATATTCGACGGAAATTTAAGGAGCTTAAACGTATTCAAGCAGACACGGATTTATTTTTAAAAGCACAACTAAGTACACCACTCAAAGAAATTTTTAATTCTACTTCATTACCGCAGTCTACTTCAAGTTTGCTTCTATGCAAACATCATATCATAAAGAGAAGCATGAAGAAGAAAAGCATGAAGAAGAAAAGCATGAACAAGATAAGGAAGAGAAGAAGAAGGATGTAGATCAAGAAGAGGAAGAGGAAGATAAGGAAGAATAAGAAGAACTTAATGATACATCACCATCTAAGCGTGTTGACTTTTTAACTACAGATGTTATTGCTGAAACACCTACTACATCGACGCAAAATCTACCATCTTTTTCTGAGGTTATGATTACACCAGAGTATCGCAATCAGTTTAGAACTGTTATTCAAGATACCTATGGATCTCTCTTTGCACCTTATATAGAAAAACGTTTTACAGGACAAACTGACATTACCTACGGTATTCGCTACGAAGATGACTGTTTCCGGATAGGAAATTCAAATGTTAAGATTAATAACAACAAACTCACTGTAAAAGTGTTACCTATAAACCCACGAAAGGACTCTTAGAACTTCTTTTCTCACGAATACCTGACAAGGATATAATTTTACAAGATGATCTTAAAAAATATAAAGCAATACTTTTTGCTACTGATGCAACACGACGTAATTACAAGAGAACAGAAGCTGTAAATGCGAATAAGAGTTACAAGTATCGTGAGTTTATTTCTAAGCTGTTTCCGACTGCACGTAGTCTTGATGTTATCTACAAGCCTTTGTTGCCGTATGTGGATGTAAGGTACTGGAATGACCCAAACTTACTCGTTGAACGATTACAACTTTTAAGAGCATCGCAAGAGGCTGGTCACACTGGTCACGGATCAGAAATTCTAGAAATAGAAAGAGAACTAAGTTATGCCGGTATTATTTTGTAATGGCTCGTCAAGAGAAGATCTCACCTGTAAAGGTAAACATCGCACATGAGTTACATAAACCAGCACGTCGCACCTACTGTCGCAGACGCGTTATTACACGAGGAAAAGATGATCTCTGGCAAGCAGACTTAGTAGAAATGATTCCATATGCCTCTAGTAATAAGGGGTATAAGTATCTACTTACTGTTATCGATGTGTACTCGAAGTTTGCTTTTGCACAACCCGTGCGTTCTAAAACAGCAGCTCAAGTTAAAGGAGCATTTAAACATATTGTTCAAGAATCGAAACGCTGCCCAAGGCTTCTTCAAACTGATCAAGGTAAAGAGTTTTACAACAAGGATTTTTCTTCTTACCTCAAGTTACTTGGTATTCATCACTACTCTACGTTCAGCAATCTCAAGGCAAGTGTTGTAGAACGCTTTAATCGTACACTCAAAACAATGATGTGGCGAGAATTTACAGCGCAAGGTTCATATCGTTGGATTGATCTGCTACCTAGACTTTTATCTACCTACAACGATACACCTCATCGCACTATCGGAACAAAGCCACGTCTTGTTACAAAGAATACACCTCGTATAAATGCTATTTATCTTGTAATTAAAACAGCTGATCCACGTCGCCATCGCTTTAAAGAAGGTGATGTTGTTCGCATCAGCAAACACAAGTCTATCTTTGCAAAAGGATACACACCTAACTGGAGCACTGAAATTTTTCAAATCAGAAGTGTTAAGCTTACTAATCCAGTTACGTATTTACTTCGCGATCTCAGAGGACAACCTATTGAAGGAGGATTCTACATCGAAGAACTGCAGAAAACAAAATATCCTGATCACTATTTCGTTGAACGTGTTATTCGACGTCGTGGCAATAAACTGTATGTTAAATGGCTTCGTTTTAATAACAGCTTTAATTCATGGATTAATAAAGAGGATGTACTTTAAATCTTATGTGTGTTTTCTTTTAATCCTCTACGTTTCCTTTCTTCTAAGTCACTAGGACATGCTGTAGGATTAAACAACACCTGTAATATGTTTTGACAATTCATATTTATTTTAGAATATATATATACATTTTTATCCTTTGTTTATTTTGCGGTCTTTGTCACTCAGTTTTCGTTTTATTACACCAACAACGACAAGTGCTGCTATATTCTTCTGAGCAGCAAAAGCACTAGGTAATAACACACACACACACACACACACACACAGCATAACTGTACGAAGCAGATTTTAACAGCTACACGACATACTCTATGCAGGCAGCATGTAACTACGTGTCAGGCGAACGTGTTCTAGGGGCGCAGGGGAGATGAAGCGCGAAGAAAAGAAGATCAATCACTCTATTGATGAGTCCACGCCCAACATGCTTCCTCATCTTTCTCCCAGCACGTTTCTTCACCTTTTCCTTGTTTACTCTCTCCACAGCCATGATAAGTGTTTATAAGCGAAGACAACTCGTTAGTTTTAGGTCCGCGATACAGTTTAATTAGTTGACATGTACGGCACTGTCTCACAGAAGGTCGTCTACCTAAACTCACGTGTTCATGATGTAAACTACACGTTTGAAGCTCTGACAAAACAGGATCTTGAGTCCACTCACGAGGCACCTTATCCCAAATCTTCTTTACAGCATTCGCAGCTACATTAACCAAAAATGCTTTTGGTAATGCATTTAACTCTTCTTCAGTAAAAGTGTTTAGTTTCTTTTTGCATGCATAAAACTTTACGATCGCCTTTTCAACTGCGTTACACTTAGTATCTGTTAGAAATGACATGATGTCTTTACTCTACAAATGTTTCTTTTACACTAAGGTTACTTCGACACTGCAGTTTACATATGTTGTTCACTTCCCGACATGCACTGCGACACAGCCAATCAAAGAGCATGCATACATGTTGTAAAGACTGTTTACTTGTTTCTCTGCTATGCTCTTTCGGAAGAGTTTTAAATGATGGGCACCCTAATTCATGCATGTCGATAATTTCACATGATGATGGTAGAAAATCACGCAACCATTCTTTCTTTTCACAACCCTTTAAAAGAACAAGATCTGCTCTTGACAAATGTGCATTCATGATTAAAGGTAGAAAACGATAAGGTATTCCTTTTTCTTCCCACTTCAAACCTAAATTGTTTTCAATCCACTGAGTCTGCTTTTTATCTTCATCTGTTTGCAAACAGTAAGGGAACGGTGGACTAAATACTAAACTAACAAGTTTTGGAGCCCACAACACACTGCAATCTAACACAGCCACCTCTTTAAACACAAATTTGTTTCCGTTTACTTTAAAGCCTTGCACATCAACTATTAATGTTTTCGTCATGTTTGCACTCCACACTCTATCACTGTTTCTCGAAGACTAAAGCTTTTAGTCAACGAACGGGTTTAAACATGCAAAATGACGTCATCACTGCAGCACGTGCTTACTCTAGCTTTCCCGATGCGTGATTAAACTTGTTCGAATTTACCGCCACCACATTTCAACTAAAGAGTGCAGCATCGAGGTAAGCGATGTAAGATGGCAGTAGCTAAAGATGGCAGCACTGTTCTCTCTGGATTAAAGATGGCTGCTTATCATAAAGATTTTTCAAATTATCCGCCACTACATTTCAACTAAAGAGTGCAGCACTGAGGTTTGCGATGTAAGATGGCGGGTGAAAGGTTGTCAAATAGAATTTTTTCAAAGGTAAGTAGCTAAAGAGGGCAGCACTAAGGTTAGCAATGCAAGATGGTGGATGACAGCTGTGACGTAAAAAATTACCCGCAAGATAGCAGCACGATGCTCTTTTCATTAAAGATGGCAGCTTTTCAAATAGAATTTTTCATATTAACCGCCTCAAAGGTAAGTAGCTAAAGAGGGCAGCACTGTTCTCTCTGGATTAAAGATGGCTGCTTGTCGAAAAGAATTTTTCAAATTAACCGCCTCAAAGGTAAGTAGCTAAAGAGGGCAGCACTGTTCTCTCTGGATTAAAGATGGCTGCTTGTCGAAAAGAATTTTTCAAGTTATCCACCACCACAAAGAGGGCAGCACGGTGCTCTCTTGATTAAAGATGGTGGATGACAGCTGAAGAGCACATAGAATTTGTTTCCAAACAAGAGTACGTGGAATTTACCACCACCACATAGAGTGCAGCACTGTTCTCTGTAGATTAAAGATGGCGTATGACAGCTGACGAAATTACCCGCATGATAGCAGCACGGTGCTCTGTTGATTAAAGATGGCAGATGACACCTGTCAAAAAAAGCACATGGCTTTGTTTCCAAACAAGAGCACGAGGAATTTGCCGCCACCACATTTCAAACTAAAGAGGGCAGCACTATGCTCTGTTGATTAAAGATGGCGGATGGTAGCTGTCAAAAAAGCACGTGAGTTTGTTTCCAAACAAGAGCACGTGAAATTTTTCAATTTGCCGCCACCACATTTCAAAGGTATCTAGCTAAAGATGGTAGCACGGTGCTCTCTTGATTAAAGATGGCGGATGATAGCTAACAGAACTTTTCAAATTGCCCGCTACTACGTGCTTAAGGTAGTAGCCATAAAGAGGGCAGCACGGTGTTCTGTGGATTAAAGATGGCGTATGACAGCTGACGAAATTACCCGCATGATAGCAGCACGGTGCTCTGTTGATTAAAGATGGCAGATGACACCTGTCAAAAAACAGCACATGGCTTTGTTTCCAAACAAGAGCACGTGGAATTTGCCGCCACCACATTTCAAACTAAAGAGGGCAGCACTGTGCTCTGTTGATTAAAGATGGCGGATGGTAGCTGTCAAAAAAGCACGTGAGTTTGTTTCCAAACAAGAGCACGTGAAATTTTTCAATTTGCCGCCACCACATTTCAAAGGTATCTAGCTAAAGATGGCAGCACGGTGCTCTCTTGATTAAAGATGGCGGATGATAGCTAACAGAACTTTTCAAATTGCCCGCTACTACGTGCTTAAGGTAGTAGACATAAAGAGGGCAGCACGGTGTTCTGTAGATTAAAGATGGCGGATGACAGCTGACGAAATTGCCCGCATGATAGCAGCACGGTGCTCTGTTGATTAAAGATGGCGGATGACAGCTGTCAAAAAAGCACATGGCTTTGTTTCCAAACAAGAGCACGTAGAATTTGCCGCCACCACATTTCAAACTAAAGAGGGCAGCACTGTGCTCTGTTGATTAAAGATGGCGGATGACGGCTGTCAAAAAAGCGCGTGAGTTTGTTTCCAAACAAGAGCATGTAGAATTTGCCGCCACCACATAGAGGGCAGCACGGTGCTCTCTTGATTAAAGATGGCTACTGTCATGTGGAATAGGGATGTATCACGCAAAACTTGTCCGCTAGGCAGCGTAATGGTAGCACCCGGTATGCGCTTTCCGCTGCTCGATTGTTTTACATGAGACTTATATGGAGTATTCCTACATTTGCGATCATCGAAACGAAACTTTTGCTTTAAATGCATTAACATTGAGTTACCATATTCTACTAATGTTTTCAACAAGACGGGAAATGGTATAGGTGCAATGACGATTGCGGATTTGGAAGCATAATTGAAGGAAAGAGGCGAAAAAATATCCGGAAAAATGCAAGAGTTGATTGAAAGGTACCAGTAAGGAATAAATGCAGCAATTCCTTCTTTTAGCGTTCTTTTTTTGTTAATATTTAATTCTTAAAGTACAAATAGCATTTTGAAAACATTCGTAATACGGTATTTTTTCTTTTCTTTGCCGGTTATAGGCGTACATAAGGCACGACATTTGTGTGACAGCAGTGCCTGGGGCTACATCCAGTGCGACTGAACTTCATTTCCGTGTAGCGCACGAGTTTCAGGATCTTGTTTCGGACCATAAGACAAATACCGGTATAAAAATTTCAAATTTGGAAGTAATGTTCAGGAAGTCTGAAATTGATGGTGCTCCAGTGTCAAATTATAGGTCACTGTGTGATTCAGGGTACCGTACCGCACACGGTGTTATGGCTGTTTTTATACTTCTATATCTTCTTGCTCTCAGAGTTATTTCCAAGGTACCGGTGCCATACTATGACAATATCGAAAGTACAGCGTTCTCCTTAAGTCTTCGTCTTTCGCCTAAAATTATTGAAATAGGTCATATTAACTTTTCAGGATGTACTACCTTATTATAAAATTATTTCTTAATTAGTACTAATTAGCTTGCTTACCAGTTTCAGTAATGACACAATCTTCAACTGTAAATGTTTCGAGCAGACTTTGATATTAGGAGTCATATTTTTATTTCGTAGGTCTTGCCTACGAATCGCATGCAACCACTTTTTACGGAAAACATCTTGCTTAGGAAATTGATGGTATGAATACGGTCGACCTTGATTTTGGGTCATTGGAACACAGCAATAGTCAGGCATCACAATTTTCTTGTCATCTTTGCTGTCGTAACGATATATTAAATCTTTAACTTCAGCATTTAACTAGGTAACTTCCATTAAAAACACGTATAAACAAATGACGATCGACAAGCGCATACCGGGTACTACACGTGAGACATCTATCGGTAGTGTTTCAGTACATCCCTATTGCCTGCCACCACAGGTATCTAGCTAAAGAGGGCAGCACGGTGCTCTCTAGATTAAAGATGGCTGCTGTCAAAAAGCATTTTTCAAATTATCCGCCACCACATTTCAAAGGTAAGTAGCTAAAGAGGGCAGCACTGTGCTGTATAGATTAAAGATGGCGGATGACAGCTGCACGTGGAAGGTAAGTAGCTAAAGAGGGCAGCACTGCGCTCTATAGATTAAAGATGGCGGATGTCAGCTGCACGTAGATTTGTTTATCTCACGCTAGTGAGGTTAAGTTGGTAGCACTAAGGTTTAGGCCCGCCAAGATGGCAGCACTGCCGATGACAGGTGACGAATTTTACATCTACTACGATAAAGAGGGCAGCACAGTGCTCTGTGGTTTAAAGATGGCGGATGACAGCTGTCAAAAAAGCACGTGGCTGTCAAAAAGCACGTGGCTTTGTTTACCACGCGCTAGTTAGGTTAAGTTGGTACTACTGAGGTTTAGGCCCGTCAAGATGGCAGTACTGAGGTTAGCGATGCGTTGTTGTCTGTCAAAAAGCACGTGGCTGTCAAAAAACACGTGGCTTTGTTTACCTCGCGCTAGTTAGGTTAAGTTGGTACTACTGAGGTTTAGGCCCGTCAAGATGGCAGTACTGAGGTTAGCGATGCGTTGTTGTCGTGACAGCTGTCAAAAAGCACGTGGCTTTGTTTACAAATTCAAATTTCCCGCGGGTGGTGGAGGAGACCTCTGGGAGGCCTCTGGCTGTGGTGGTGGTGGAGGAGGCATCTGGGAGGCCTCTGGCTTTGGTGGTGGTGGAGGAGGCATCTGGGAGCCTGCGGTGGCGGTGGCGGCCGAACCATCCAATTATACTACTCTGAATTTCTGAAAATACGAGTAGTATTTTAAATTTAAGAGGCGTCCGGTGATAATAGCAGCCTCTAAATGACGAGAGGAAGTTTCACCACGAGTAAGGACATCGATGTTTACTATCCAAGATTAAAGTATAACAACAGTGTAAATGTATCTACCAGACAGATGTACAGTATGCCTTCAAATAAGTAACCTCACTGATTTTATTCCCGGTAAGCATGATTGGATTGTTGGTGAGTTCATCGGATAATTTAATCCGAAACAACCACAAGCCACAGCTTATCCGGCTTAACTCCGTATTATATTAGAACTGTTTCTAAAGCACCTCTTAAAAATGCAATAGTGAAACCTGTAACTCATTACGTACATTATAAAAATATGTGAGGTTGTAGGCCTAACTCTTTAATGTATCCGGTCAAATTACGTAAATTGCAAGGAACATACGTTACTTATTTCTTACAACGTAAATTGAAATTGACGTGCATTTCTGCCCTCTTTCTTTCATTATTTTCTACCTCCATTTCAAACTCTGGTATCGTAGCACGGCCTGTGACGTAGCCACAATGTCACTCTGGTTGAATAGGATACGCTCATAGCCTGCCAGCCCGCCCACTTACAGTGCTGGGCGCCCCCAGGACGGAATGCCCAGCGTGAGCACCTCTGCTTTGGACAGTTTGCAAGCAGAGTTCGAAACGCGATTTAGAGAAGTGGACGAAATGCAAAATGAATTGACGGTTATTATGATACCATTTTCCGTTCTGTCTGAAAACGCCGCAGCCAGCTACCACAAGGAGTTGATCAGGTTACAGTGCTATACAATCCTTAAAGATCGATACTGTTCTACAAAGGATCTTATACGATTTTATGAACATTTGTCCCAGCAAGGGCTCCCACGGCTACATGCACAGGCATGCCGATTTGCGGCAATAGTTGACTCGATGAATGTTTGAGAGCAAATATTTTCAGCAATGAACAATAATAAGGTTTAAAAAAAAGATCATACATATCATATGCAGGTTTTTTTTTTTTTTTTTTTTTTTTGCAAATTGCTTTACATCGTACCGACACAGACAGGTCTTATGGCGACGATGGGACAGAAAGGAGCTAGGAGTGGGAAGGAAGCAGCCGTGGCATTTATTAAGGTACAGCCCCAGCATTTGCCTGGTGTGAAAATGGGGAAACCACGGAAAACCATCTTCAGGGCTGCCGCCAGTGGGGTTCGAACCCAGTATCTCCCGAATACTGGACACTGGCCGAAATTAGGCGACTGCAGCTATCGAGATCGGTCATATGCAGTTTTAGAAGCTGCATTACGCATTTAATATGCGCAAAACATTTATCCCAACATAACTAAACTGCTAGCATTCAAGAGGGGCTAAGTTTCTACTTCAAAGAAATGAAGGAACTTGTGTTAAATTCAAAAAGACCCAAATTTTGGTTGGGTGATGTGAGATAGAAAAACTAATACTTACAGTTGTTTGTGTTAAATTTCAAACATGGAATTTCTTTTGATTTTGCGAGATAAAATAATTTCAGTTTATATATTTCTCTAAATAACTTCGGTTGTTTAAAATTCTACACCAAGTTCTTAATGAGTTTCTGAGAAAAAAAAGTAACTTTTATAGTTTACATTAAGAATCCTTTATTTAAAACTCTCGTAAATTCGAAAAAACGAAATTACATTTTTGATTTAATGGTTTAAAATATAGTTTAGTTTATAGTTTTATATAATGGTTGCCTTTGTTTATAAATATGTTAAAAGCTGAAATATCCAAATGTTATTTTGATTTTGAGAGACAAAAATAATTGATTTTTCTTTTATGAATAGTAATCCACCACCCTTGTTTAGATGTCTAAGATATTTCATTTTCGTTTATTTTTAAAAGTCAATAAAGTTCACTTTATATTTAAATGCATGTTTACCATGATAATGTTAGGCGAGACAGTCTTTCACACGTTGCTCTTTTCCTGACCCTGCTGTTCAGTCACTGCGTCATATCTCTCTCGATCAGGGCAGATACTAAACTCGCTTGCTGTTTCGCTGCCCGGACCCGCCCGGTGAGCGATTGAGCTTACATGAACAATGATTTTATTACAGCTGATCTTGATATTTATTTTTTGATTTGGGTCGTGTTTCATTATGTCTACAGGGTGAAGCGAACTTCGCGCACTCGGGCGTCGCAGCGCGTCTCCTCACATGCCAGCAATAAAAAAAATGTCTCTCACAAAAGTTCGCCCTGCGAGTATATCCGACAGAAAAAGAACGTTGAAGAGTTGCAATCTGGCAACACTGTAACTACATGTACGGTAACTACCTCTGTCACCACGTAGGAGTTGTGCTGTACACTTGGTGCAGTGGATAGAGTTTTCGGTGAGCATGCAGGAGGTCGAGGGTTTGATCCTGGGTTGAGGCGCTTTTTTTTCTTTTGCTAATTTCCATCGGACATTTTTTGCGTCATCTGCCGTGCATGGGAAATGCTTGTTTTTGTAGTGAAGGATAGTGTTGTGTGTGAATTGCAGAAATGCAGGGACAGTACAAACACTCAGTCCCCGAACCATGAGAAATAACCATTTAAGGTTAAAATATCCGACCTGGCCGGGAATCGAAATCGGGGCCGTCCAAACCGAAGGCGACTATTCATCCGAGGAGCCGGACACCAAAGCTAGGTCAATTGATTGAATTAAGTAAATCTCTCTCGTATATGGGGATTCAAGGGATATTTCTGCAATACCGACCACTCTTGGATCCATTGTGAAATATATACCCTTCGTTGGCCTAAGGTAAAGAAACTGAATTCTATCTACAGACGAATAAGGTTCGAAAAGATCCAGGACAATGAAATTAGAAGTACCGGGCGAGTTGGCCGTGCAGTTAGGAGGGCGCAGCTGTGAGCTTGCATCCGGGAGATAGTGGGTTCGAATCCCACTGTCGGCAGCTCTGAAGATGGTTTTCCGTGGTTTCCCATTTTCACACCAGGCAAATGCTGGAGCTGTGCATTAATTAAGGCCACGGCCGCTTCCTTCCCATTCCTAGGCCTATCCTATCCCATCGTCGCCATAAGACCTATCTGTGTCGGTGCGACGTAAAACAAACAGCAAAAAATAGCTTCCTTCCAACTCCTGGGCCTTTCCTATCCCATAGTCGCCATAAGACCTGTCTGAGTCGGTGCGACGTAAAAGCAACTTATAAGAATGTAAGATGACCTATCTGTGTCGGTGTGACGTAAAGCCAATAGCAAAAAGAAAGCAATTAGAAGTACATGAACATGATCAGTGAGGATGATGCAGTCAGGCAGCATGTGAACATACTGTAAAAGAACAGATCACGCTTAGCTTTCGTCCTGCGCGGTTATCTACTGACTGTGTACACGGCGCGTTGCTATTGAGTGATATCTTGTTCGACTTGGAGTGAGTTGAATATAAACAGTGAAATACACTGCACCTCACATTAATAATAGTTTTTTTTCTAGGGGCTTTACGTCGCACCGACACTGATAGGTTTTTGGCGACGATGGGGTAGGAAAGGCCTAGGAGTTGGAAGGAAGCGGCCGTGGCCTTAATTAAGGTGTGAAAATGGGATTCGAACCCACTATCTCCCGGATGCAAGCTCACAGCCGAGCGCCCCTAACCGCACGGCCAACTCGCCCGGTAATAGTTTGTTAACAACTTAGCGCCTTACTCTGATTAACAGAGAACAAGGAATTTGTTCCCTCTAAACCGAACTATGGCAGCCAAATCAGGTGGCCTTAGAGATTTGTTGTCGTATACGTGTGATTTAATTCGGGGTTCGATCAAATATGCTATTCAAGTGAAATTGACATATTGAGTACGAGAGAACCTCAGACGCAACATCCAGTTTTACGGAAGCAGTGCGTTCTTAATACGACTGACGGTCATTGGAACGCAAGTGTTAGTACCAAGAAACTGCCATCGCAATTAGCTAACCATGGTTCTCACGATGTGCTTCCACAACGCAGTACACTTAGCTCCATTGAGCCTACTGTACTTCAAACGTGCATTAAACTGCCTAGACCGCTGTGCCTCCAGTACCCCCACTACCGAGACAACTTCAACCTGCAGCATCTTCTACTGACAGCTGATTTTACTACAGTCCTGAGGATACGGAGCCTTTTGCAGTTTTTACAGAACAAGTTCCTGTGTCAGACTGGACATCTCCAAACCTCGGTCGATTATATCCTATGGGTGTGGGGAAATTCATTCGCTCATCAAGAACAGACATTCGTTCAGATATACCAAATACACTAAGTAAAGTTCGTAACCGTGTGCAAATAGAATTCACAAATGCCCGTAGTGCTAACAAACTTGCAAAGTGTCAGTCACAGTCTCTAAAATGTTATATTCCTAAACCGGCACTGAGGTGTGGGTTTATCGTGCATGTCTCTTACCCGGAGGCCCCGGGTTCGATTCCAGGCCAGGTCAGAGATACACTGACTGACAGAGCAAATGCAACACCAAGAAGGAGTGGTTCGAAAGGGATGAAAGTTGGGGATAAAACAGAGACGGCACGGACGAATAATTGATGTTTATTTCAAACCGATATGCAGGTTACACAATGCGCACGGCATCGACTCAGTAGGATGTAGGACCACCGCGAGCGGCGATGCACGCAGAAACACGTCGAGGTACAGAGTCAATAAGAGTGCGGATGGTGTCCTGAGGGATGGTTCTCCATTCTCTGTCAACCATTTGCCACAGTTGGTCGTCCGTACGAGGCTGGGGCAGAGTTTGCAAACGGCGTCCAATGAGATCCCACACGTGTTCGATTGGTGAGAGATCCGGAGAGTACGCTGGCCACGGAAGCATCTGTACACCTCGTAGAGCCTGTTGGGAGATGCGAGCAGTGTGTGGGCGGGCATTATCCTGCTGAAACAGAGCATTGGGCAGCCCCTGAAGGTACGGGAGTGCCACCGGCCGCAGCACATGCTGCACGTAGCGGTGGGCATTTAACGTGCCTTGAATACGCACTAGAGGTGACGTGGAATCATACGCAATAGCGCCCCAAACCATGATGCCGCGTTGTCTAGCGGTAGGGCGCTCCACAGTTACTGCCGGATTTGACCTTTCTCCACGCCGACGCCACACTCGTCTGCGGTGACTATCACTGACAGAACAGAAGCGTGACTCATCGGAGAACACGACGTTCCGCCATTCCCTCATCCAAGTCGCTCTAGCCCGGCACCATGCCAGGCGTGCACGTCTATGCTGTGGAGTCAATGGTAGTCTTGTGAGCGGACGCCGGGAGTGCAGGCCTCCTTCAACCAATCGACGGGAAATTGTTCTGGTCGATATTGGAACAGCCAGGGTGTCTTGCACATGCTGAAGAATGGCGGTTGACGTGGCGTGCGGGGCTGCTACCGCTTGGCGGCGGATGCACCGATCCTCGCGTGCTGACGTTACTCGGGCTGCGCCTGGACCCCTCGCACGTGCCACATGTCCCTGCGCCAACCATCTTCGCCACAGGCGCTGCACCGTGGACACATCCCTATGGGTATCGGCTGCGATTTGACGAAGCGACCAACCTGCCCTTCTCAGCCCGATCACCATACCCCTCGTAAAGTCGTCTGTCTGCTGGAAATGCCTCCGTTGACGGCGGCCTGGCATTCTTAGCTATACACGTGTCCTGTGGCACACGACAACACGTTCTACAATGACTGTCGGCTGAGAAATCACGGTACGAAGTGGGCCATTCGCCAACGCCGTGTCCCATTTATCGTTCGCTACGTGCGCAGCACAGCGGCGCATTTCACATCATGAGCATACCTCAGTGACGTCAGTCTACCCTGCAATTGGCATAAAGTTCTGACCACTCCTTCTTGGTGTTGCATTTGCTCTGTCAGTTAGTGTATTTATCTGGATCTGAGGGTTGATTCGAGGTCCACTCAGCCTGCGCGAGTACAATTGAGGAGCCATCTGACGGCGAGATAGCGGCCCCGATCTAGGAAATCAAGAATAGTGGCCGAGAGGTTCGTCGTGCTAACCACACGACACCTCATAATCTGCAGGCCTCCGGGCTGAGCAGCGGTCACTTGGTAGGCCATGGCCCTTCGAGGCTGTTGTGCCATGGGGTTCAGTTTAAATATATTCTTACACTGTCAAAACTGGCCATTTGCGTGGGGCTGACACGCCCATTTCTGAGAAAGAACTACAATCAGAAACACAATTTGATTTTAATATTTTGGACGTTCAACGTTTTCAGCGGAAAATAATTCGTGATGGACAGACTGATCTTGTTCCCAGGCAGTTTTTTAAATGATATTTGTTCGTGGCGTCGACCTCTGAAGATTTTTTGCCACTACTTTCACCATACGTTACGAACCTGCGTGTAAGTGTAATTGCAGAAGTGTAGAGTGTTGAAGGTGAGGAAAGGAAGGTTAAGGACGACACAAACACCCAGTCCCCAGGCTAGGGATACTAGGGGCCGCCGGGTTACAGGCGGGCGCATTGCCCCCTACACCGCGGGGCCGGACTCCCGTCGTACTCTACCACAGTACGTTCGTATTTACAACACGCGTGTCGCTGTGGGACCATATATCGCCGTTGCGCTTCGAAATACTGTTATGGTGGAGTGGTCATACTGATCAGACGATTACTGATGCATTACACTCCTGACATGACCAACAGCAACTTGGAGGCAATGTGCTATTGAACTGATAATTAGTGGTATGCCTGTTAATCTGGTCTCTGTGTTCAGACTACCAAGCGGGATTTCAATAGTCTTTCCTTCTCAGATTCCTCGCCCTGCATTGGTGTTAGGAGACTTCAGCACACCACACTATCTGGGGAGCCCGTCGTGTGAAGCTATTGGAAGAAGGTTCTTGAAAGTTCTAGATTACGAACAAATGTTTGTACGGAATGACGGATCGCCTACACGTATATCTCGTCCATCCCAGGCACCTTCAGCAGTGTATCTGTCATTAGTTTCTGCCTGCCTTTTAATATTACTTGGGAAGTGCTTAACGACTCTGAGATCATTCCCCACTCTTGCTAACATTTCACCATACTACTTCTCCCTTGACGATCTTTCCTCCTTATCGCTGAAAAATTCATAAGGCAATCTGGGGAGAATATCGCGAATGTCTTCTTGATATAATTGACCAGTACATAAAAACTAATTATACTGTTACATATTAATAACGCATGTTGTGAAACCTTGAACTGTGCAGCAATAATTGCTATTCCACAAAATAGACCATGCGCTCCGTGGTGGGATGATCAATACAAATTCGCTGTGAATGAGAGACGCGTTTCCCTGAAAAAGGATTAGCCTGCATCAACCGAAGCCAACATTTTACTTGTTCGCAGGATCCAAGCTAAAGTCACACAGTTGCTGAAATATAAGAAACGTCAGAGTCGGAAATAATTTTGTAGTGCACTGTCTCCACTGACACCTACTTCTACTGTGTGGAATAATATTAAACGCTTTCTGGAATCTCAGGCGACCGAATTTCACGACGGCGTGTCCCCTACCTGTTAAAGAGGATCTATTATGCAATCTGGCTTCTCATTCTGTGAAATTGGCATTTCCAGAATTTTGAAATGAACAATCCGACCAAGAACTCTTACGCCCTTTAGACCTGGAACTGCCTTGAGCATTGGAAAGGTTCCAACACCGCCTCTGGTCCCGATAGCATTCATTATCCAATGCGCTTGCCTATACTTCTGGACGGTCATAAATATATGTTGAACTTAAGTAGATTGCGGTCAGTTCGCTCTTATCTGAGTGCTTTCAAATTAATTCCCCTGCTCCGTATTCTAAAGCCTGGAAAGGACCCTCGTCTGACTCATGTTACAGAATACACTCTTTAATACCTTGTGTATTTAGGACACTTGAACGAATGATCCAACACATACTAGAATTGTGGTTTGAACATCATCTCTTGCCAGATATCCAGCTAAGTTTCGCCGAGGTAAAGGAATCACCGACACATTGGTGCATCTTATCACTGACATTTAATTAACTCTGACGAAAAACGACTCCATTACCGTATTATAGGCCTACGCAGACTTCACCACGGCCTACGATAATGTTCTTCTACCTGTCTAAGTATCAAAACTCCCCACTTTTCGAGTTCCAGAAGCTTTCATAGGAAACTCCCTTGCATTGCTCAGTGACCGGCAAGTTATGACGCCCAACGATATAACCATTGGCCCACAAAATACTTCTATTCCCTTGCCACAAGGCTCCATTTTGCACCCCTTCTATTTGGCGTGTATACTGCTGATATTTCTTGCATATTCCACCATGATATACAAGTCATTCAATATGCAAATGCTGTATATTTATGTACGGCAGCCAGATACATTCAACGATTCCAAGAAGAACCGACAGAAGCAATGCGTAGCTTTCAATCATGGTTCTTATTATTTCACAGACAATTAAACAGTATCCATCTATTCCTGACGCTTAGTTTTAGATTGAAACTGGACGTTTGCAACTTTCCTTATAACAAACTTTTGACTGATAATAAATTGATTTGGTCTGTCCGCATAATGCATTTGTTTATGCCAATACCAAAAAAAAACAACAACAACAACAGAGAAGCAACTTATAATAGACCACTCACATTGTCATTGTCACTTTTGTTCACTGTGATACATCACTCACACTGTAATTTGAACACTAATTAAAAATGTAGACAGGAGTTCATTAGTAGCGTAGCCGAGTCCATTTAGCGGAGTAGGTATGGTAGGGGTTGAAGGGATTGTAGTAAGGATGTAAAAGAGAGGGTATATAAGCCTATGATAAGACCCCAACTAGAGTATGCTTCCAGTGTATGGGACCCTCACCAGGATTACTTGATTCAGGAACTGGAAAAAATCCAAAGAAAAGCAGTTCGATTTGTCCTGGGTGATTTCCGAAAAAGGGTAGCGTTACAAAAATGTTGCAAATTTTGGGCTGGGAAGACTTGGGAGAAAGGAGACGAGCTGCTCGACTAAGTGGTATGTTCCGAGCTGTCAGTGGATAGATGGCGTGGAATGACCTTCGTAGATGAATAAGTTCGAGTGGTGTCTTTAAAAATAGGAGAGATCACAATATGAAGATAAAATTGGAATTCAAGACGACAAATTGGGGCAAATATTCATTTGGAGGAAGGGGATTTAGGGGTTGTAATTACTTACCAAGGGAGGTGTTCTTGCAATCATTTAAGAAAAGGCTAGGAAAACAACAGATAGAGAATCTGCCACCTGGGTGATTGCCCTAAATGCAGATCAGTAATGACTGATTGATAGTCGGCAACTCATGATCCAGGAATACAAGTGCCTGCAACAGATCCGTAGACTGCACCAAGTGGTGACTACAGTTGAAGAAAATGTGACCCATGCCGTCTTCAGCATTGTTGCAATAGGAGCAAGTAGGTGATTGAACAACCCGTATTCGACGTAAATGCCGTGGGCATCCTTCATATATAAATTTAAGTCGTGAAATTGGTGTAATACATTTCTAAAACACGGGCTTTTCTGGTACAAGTGTGCATAGGGAATTATGGGGTGCAGTAGGAAGAAGCGCCGTTTTCGCATTTGTGATGATACCTCCCTTTCTTCATTCCAACAGGTGGGCTGCCTTTTTTTCCAGAATAATTACATAATTAGATGGTAGGACGGAGGTATAATCCTGACTCCCATTACTGGAAGCAGATTTGGATAGCCTATCGGCCCACTCATTTCCGAAAAGACCAATGTGACTTCATCCAAACTAATGTCACACAGTTACCCATAAGCTGAAGACGTCGAACAATATAGATGATTTCGTAGACTAGATGAGATAATTTATTAAGAGCTGGAGAATGTTGCAATTTTTGCAATGCTGCTTGAAAGTCTGAAGATATTAGAACTAAATACTGTTGCACTGTAATTGAATAACACAGTGCTGCTAGAATTTCTGTTAGTAGTTCAGTACATATGGAGGCCATTGCGGGAAGTTTAAACTCTGCACATGTACCATTTTTTAAGTTTATAAAATCATTTGTGTGTGATTATTTAGATCATGCTACATAAACCAATCATTGTACAAAAGTGTTCTTGGCTGAATGGGCAAGACCTCGGTAGTCATTATTTAAAAAACACGAAAGAAATATATATGCAATGCATATCAGAACTATACCGATGAAAAAATCAGGGATGATCTTGGTGTTATGCTAAGAACGATGGTGCAATCGGATTGCGGAGGAAATATTTCTTTTTGAGAAAATAAGGCCACTTTCTTACTTCCGAGCATGCGATTCAAACCGACGAACTCGCCATATTTGCTATGCCAGAGCAGATGTCACTGCCGTGCTTCAGGTAAGAGAACGGGAGGGAGGGGAAGTGGGGTGTACCATGGAGACTAAGATGATGCTCCTCCCGGTTGAGGGAGAATCTTCTATTAATGCAAAATTTTAGTATGTAAATTTCAGTTTCAAACGTTTACCTCTGTTCAGTTTTGTAGTCAGTTGCTGTAGGCCGGGCTGTGTAGCTCAGACGGTAGAGCGCTAGCCTTCTGGCTCGAAATTGACAGGTTCGATCCTAGCTCAGTCCGGTTATTATTGAAGATGCTCAAAAACGCCAGCCTCGTGTCCATAGATTCATCAGTACGTAAAAGCCTGTGGGACAAACTTCCGGCACCTCGGCGTCCCCGATTCCCGCAAAAGTAGTTGTTGGCACGTAATACCATTAACAATATTGTTAACTGATGTAGGCAATTCTCTAGTCTTTGCTCGAGCGAGGGTTGGGTAAATATTACGCGAACATGAATCCAGGTCTCCACTTGAAAGTGGTTCTGCCGTATTCCTTTTCTTCTTTTCTGAATGCGTGCGCGTTACTCAGTATGTTCCTTACGTGCTTACTTCCAAGACCTACTCCTAAAGATTCAGCTTGTCCTACCGAATGAGTCGAAATCGATACTTCACGCAATTCCGTCTTTCTTAACACGCGAACTTACTCCAGTCTTTTATCTCTTGGCTCTGTTCAACGGTGGTAAGTCCGGCTCCATGGCTAAATGGTTAGCGTACTGGCCTTTGTTCACAGGGTTCCGGGTTCAATTCCCGGCAGGGTCGGGAATTTTAAGCATAATTGGTTAATTTCGCTGGCACGGGGGCTAGGTGTACGTACCGTCTTCATCATCATGCCATCCTCATTACGACGCGTAGGTCGCCTTCGTGCATAAAATCAAAAGACCTGCACCTGACGAGCCGAACTTGTCCTCGGACACTCCCGGCACTAAAAGCCATACGCCATTTCAAAAAACGGTGGTAAAATAGTTATAGATGTTTATAAACGTGTTGATTGATTGGCTGTGTAGCGCTGTTGGTTAGGTTTTCAGATTCTTATGTTGAAAGACGCAGGATGGAATGCTAGGGCAGTCGGTTGAATGTTAAGGATACTCAAATACGAAACATCCCGTAGTTAGCAGATTTACTACCATGATCCTTAAACACCCTTTTATCGTTCCAAGTTCCAGCCCTACACCATGTAACACTCATAGCATGTCGCTGAACAGTTCAGGCGATGTTGAAAATATTTATTATTATTAGCCTCATTGGCTCAGGCGGCAGTGTGCCGGCCTTTCACCGCTGGATACCGACATTCAAATCCCGGTCACTCCATTGAGATTAGTGCTAGACAGAGCGGAGGCGGGACAGGTTTTTCTCCGGTACTCCGGTTTTCTGTCATCTTTCATTCCAGCAACACTCTCCATTAACATTTCATTTCATCTGTCAGTCATTTATCATTGCCTCAGAGTTGTGCGACACGCATCGCAAGCCGGCACATTTCCTATCCTCGTCGCTAGATGGGGCTTCATTCACTCCATTCCTGACCCGATCGAATGACTGGAAACAGGCTATGGATTTTCATCATCATTATTATTGTTATTATTATTATTATTATTATTATTATTATTATTATTATTATTATTATTATTATTATTATTATTCGCCGTTGAATCAAATCGTAGACTATTAACACGTGCACATTGTCAAGTGGTCAAATAATCCTCCATTTTATTTTGAACTTTACTAGATCTAATTGACCTCATCTGCATTGAAAGGTATAAAATTGCGTGCTTGTCTACAACATAAAATAAAGGAGAAACTCACACAAGTTTATCGGAAATATTAGAACAGAAGACTGCCGGGCTGAGTGGCTCAGACGGTTGAGGCGTTGACATTCTGGCTCCAACATGGCAAGTTCGATCCTGGTTCAGTCCGATGGTATTTGAAGGTGCACAAATGCGCCAGTCTCGTGTCGGTCGATTTATTGGCATGTTAAAGAACTCCTGAGGGACTAAATTGCGGCACCGCGGCGTCTCCGAAAACAGTAAAAGTAGTTAGTGACACGTAAATCGAGGGAGGAAGGTTGTCTTCATCCTAGTAGGTCGAGCTCAGATATACAGGGTGAACCCGAGTTCCAGCGATAAACTTTCGGAGGTTGTGCGGGGACACCTTCTGAGCATATTGGTGTAAGGGACCTGTGGTCTCCGGTGGATCGTTACAGATCAATAATGTAATTACGATTTATTCCGATTTGTTACCCCAATCATCCTTGTTTCTCTGAAAATTCTTTCACAACTGTGAAAAATCCTGAAATATGGCTTTAAAAATTATTTTAAAGGTAACAACTCGGTGTCATTGGCTTCCTATACTCCGGTATCTGTTAATGGCTAGCATTTAGGACGGACATAAGTAACAGTATTATTATTTTTAATGTAATACATAAACAAACTAATTGGGACAAGAAACTAAATGAAATGCAAGTACTCTCTAAACACGGATACTCAGAAGGTTGTTGTTTGAGTTCGGGTTAGCCTTTATGAACATAGATTGGCCGTGTCGGGAGGGGAACTGAAGCCAACGGATGTGCTTCGCTGCCTTGTTGCTTTCACCAAGATTCATGTATAGATTTACAATAAGAAAGGGAGTGGACATGTATACTTAATCAAATTGCAAATATTATCGAAACATGTATATAATTCCAAACCGTAAAACATTATTCAAACACTGTTACATACAAACGATGATAATGGTAGCCAACATTGCTCAACACAGATCCTTCAGGATACGTAATCTATTACATTTTGATCTATAATCAGAGTTTCACGACATATAAACTGCTCTTTGCTTCTTTACAAAATGAAAACAAACTACTGTCGTAGTCTATGGTACTTCCATACAGTGTTCGGTTACCGACCACTGTGGATCGATTCCCTCTATGAACAAATAAGTTTGTATTACGGTTCAGTTAGTATTGTTAAATATTCCGAGTGTTTAAAATATTTTATGAACTACTGCAGATTTGTTATTATTGTTAACACTGTATAAATTGAGAGAACTCCGATTGTTGTTAAGCATCATTTACAACCTGCTACATAAGCATTAAAAATTTAAATTCGTGAATATCCCGATTATAGATAGATAGATAGATAGATAGATAGATAGGTAAATGTCTTTATTGGCGTAGTTAAGGCCATTGGGACTTCTCTTACACTAAACCAATTAGTATACATTAAAGTTATAAGTAATACTACCGTAATTAATACTAGAAGACACAATTAAAACACAATCAAAATACAACTGAAATAAAATTCCACCACAGTAGGACATACATACAACAGCAATAATGATAATAATAATAATAATAATAATAATAATAATAATAATAATAATAATAATAATAATAATAATAATAATAATAATAGCTAGTAATGATATTGTAGTAGCACGATCACTGAAAGGACAGAAATTCACAGGTCACTCGCATCCTGCTGTACTTCTTAACGCTCTTTTAAATGACACTGTAGTTGGTATTCCTCTGACGTCGTCCGGTAAACGATTCCATTCTCGTGCGGTAGACACCGAGAATGCGCTGTTATATGCGGCAGTTCGATGGTGAGGGATGATGAGCAGGTTGGATGTTTGAGCCCTTGTATGTCTGTCATGAACATTTGAGATGTAATGGAAACGTGAAGAAAGGTAAGATGGGGAAGATGTAGTAAGAACTCGATAGAGGAGAGACAAAGTATGATGGTTACGACGAACATGGAGTCGCGACCACTCTAATTTTAGGAAAGATGGAGACACGTGGTCATAATTTCTTAAACTGCATATACAGTGACTCGCATAATTATTCGGACAGATATGATTTATTACATTTTCCTTTGTATTAGTGATTTCAGTAATAATAAATCACTGATATAAACTGAATACAAGTTTCTGTAAGAAATATACAAACTAAACGTCCATCGTTCTTCTAATGAACACTGTCAGTGAAAATATAATAATTAAAAAACGAAATAAAACCAAAACCAATATTGCAAAAAATTATTCGGACACTTTCCTTTTTACTTATTATCCTAAAGGTTCAGGACCTGGTTGTCTTTCCTTTCATTTTAATTACTTCCCTTAGTTGATCTGGCATGCTTTCCACTAATTTTCGGGTGTAATCGGGAGATATCTTCTGCCACTCTTCTTGAAGTTGGTTTTTCAGCTGCTCTGTAAATGTGATTGTTGATTTTTTTATTTCTTTGTCAAGTTTGTCCCAAAGGTTCTCGATCGCATTCAAGTCCGGTGATTAAGGGGGAGGATGAAGCACCTTTGGGCAATTAAACAATAACCATATCCTTACATTCCAGGTCATATGCTTTGGGTCGTTATCTTGATCAAACTTGAAATGTTCACCAATCCCCATCTTTTCGGGACTTTTTTCATATTGTCCTCCTGCATTCTAAGGTATTGAAAGTGGTCAATTTTACCTTCAATAAAAACCATTTCACCCACTCCATTCGTCGACATGCACCCCCACACTATTACATGCCCACCGCCATCCTTCACAGTTGCTTTCAGATTTTTCTCTTGAAGCCCAGTATTAGGACGCCGCCAAACCGTTATCCTCTCATCAGACTGAAATATGTTAAATCTACTCTCATCAGAAAATATAACGTCATTCCACCACTCATTGTCCTCTCTAACATGCTCTTTGGCAAACAGCATTCTCTTTCTTCGATTTACTTGATTTATGAAGGGTTTCCTTCTTGCAATACGACCGTGAAAGTTACCTCTTCTGAGTACTCTCCGTATTGTTTAGGGATGCACTTTCTTTCCGGTGTCTGCGGCAATCTGCGTACCGAGTTTTGGAGCACTTAACTTGGGTTCCTTTCTTGTCTTTCTGGTGATATAACTCTCTTCTCTCACAGAGAAAGTTCTTGGACGTCTCGTATGCGGTAGATGTTCAATCCTATCTTCCTCCCGGAATCTTGTGATAACATCAGAGACTGTACTTTTCTTCATTAGTAACATTTCAGCAATTTGACGACAACTTTTACCTTTGGCATGGTGGAAAAAGTACTAGCTGCCGCTGTTCGATTGTGCTCTCTCTTCCTCTGCGGCCCATTTTCTCTTAAGTTGTACACGGTACTCTGACTCACTGAATGCTTACGTTCATACTGTCCGTGGCTCTTCTGTACACGACCTCTGCATGGCAACTGACTTGTGTCCGAATAATTTTGATGAGGCACGTTAACTGCATTCTGAGGTTCCGGGTCACTGGTTATCTCCTGTTTTCTAAAAGTACACATTTCAACGCCGTGTTGAATCTGTCAAACTGGGTTCTGTCAAAAACTAGCTTGCGTGTACAATATTTTCTCTGAAACATAGGGCCAGTGTGTAGCAAAGGGGACAATTACTAACGTGTCCGAATAATTATGTGAGTCACTGTATATCTTACACATGCATTTTGAGCGCGCTGTAGCCTTAGGGAAAATTGCGGCCTGACGCCATTGAATGGTCGAAATATATGAAACATAAATTGATCGAAAGTGGCAGTTTCTGCAAATTCTGTTGTGTATAGGTCGTAGATAAAACGAATATTTCCGGAGATAGTTGGAATTTTGTTAAATGTATAATAATCGTGAATATCTTAATTATTCCTCGTAGGTGAAAATGCGCAAAACTTTAAAGATTGGATATTATATTTTTCACAACTTTTTAATATACCGTTTTTTCATACGGCTGTTTAACAGAGAAGTTTGACAGTTTCCTTCTTTGGCCCCTTTAATATTTCTTCATCCCGTAAAGGTAAAGTGTTTGTTGCTAGGCGTCCCTTATTACCTGTCACTTTAAGAGATGGAAACAAGAAATTGTCAATATATCGATATATTTATGTGTAGTGGTATTACTGACTACCGTGGTTCCACACCCGCAATGAGAAACTCATTTTTTTGCCCCAGTTCAATTAGTGCTATAGAAGAGAATACTCCTTTGGTTTCGGATCATCAGACTGTTTTATTACATGCGTATTACATTAAAGGCTTGGTTTCTCAGAACCGACGCATGCGAGGTGCGAGGTGCGAGGCCCGCCACGCACAAATCCAGAATACACGTGCTTATGCAAGTGGTTTCTCAAGCTGCGAGGTGCGCAGTCTGCGCAACTTCGCAGTGATATCTCGCAGCGTCACCGCGCACTGATTCGTCCGGCCACATTTGTGCGAGGCGACAGCAGTGCGAGGCGACATTATTTCTGTTCTTGTTTTCACTGTTTTAAGCAACACGATGAGCTTTACGGACGAAATGGACGAGGAACTGATTGAAGAAGTTCGATTGCACCCTGTGTTGTATAACGTACAACACAAGAGCTACAAAAACAACATTGTGAAAGACAACTTATGGAAAATGATATCACTGAAGTTGGATAGAACAGGTAATAAATGTTGTTAGTTTTATGTATTATACGACGGTCTTGAGAAGGAAAGAGTTCGTAAAAATGGAAACTCCAAAAACGGAGGTACCAAACGATTAATGTTAATTTACTGCCATTTGGAACCTCCATTCTTGGGATTCTTTGTTTTTCATTGATGTGGTAGCTGCCTCCGTGGATCAGTGGTAGAGTATCTATTATTATTATTATTATTATTATTATTATTATTATTATTATTATTATTATTATTATTATTATTATTATTATTATTATTATTTATAACAAATATAATGAATTCAGTTCCAAAGGATTAAATAACAGATTTAGAAATTATATCAACCAATGAATCCATTCCTTTAATATCAAATATGCCAATATATTTAACTTTACAAAAATTGAGTTCAGTATTGTTCATTTAATAAAATTACATGTTTTATTTTAATAACGATGTTCGTTCTGTTATTATGTGAATTGGGTCACAGAAAAAGTAAACTACAGGTAAACAAACACATGTTTGTACGTTAGAAAAAACTTTCACTCCACCCTGTCAGCATATTCTCTTTGCCATGCCAATTCTCCCTCCCTGTAACAAAAGTACTGCTTCAAGCTGTCTCTTATCATGAAAGCATCATGTGTAGAATTTCCTCCGTTTACAGCTGCCAGAGGAATCATGTTGTCTTCTGGTAATTCCAAATCGCCAATAAAGTGTTCATTTGGGCAACCACCATAGCGACGCTGAAGAGTGTGAAAAGCGGAAGGAAGACCTAGGTACTGATGGTCAATGAAGAAGAGAAGGAAGAATTAAATTTTCGTGAGGAAGGAACTCGTAATGGGGAAGCGGACAGCCATGGAAATCCATCTCACAAAAAAGAAAGGTCATCTTTTTAAAGGACTGAGCACTTGATGAGGTAAAAGAGGGTCGTGAAGGTAGGATGGCTATTATGAAACAAACATTAGCTATTACATACACAAAGAAGATCATCCTGTGATAGACTTTTTTCAAAAGTATGGCAAAGACGATGATGGAATATTTTCCTGAGCTCATAGCTGAAACGCGGATGAAAGTTTGCCAAATTGTAACAGAGATGGAGATGCGGCATCTCTACCAACAACGAACCACTTTATCCACGAAGTTTTCAACACCAAGTAGTTTCGAGGATACTAACTCGGTTATCACCGAATTGTCACCTGGTCCATCGTCAGTTCAAGATGAAGTGTCGACTGAACTATCCCAGTACATTAATTTACCCTGATTGCAATCCATATTATAAACAATAGCTAACTAAATTTTTCTTTCAGAGAAAGGTAAGAAAGGTAAATTCACTAATTATAATGATCTGTAATTGTTCATTTTCGAGAAATAATCTTGTAGGCTATTGAAAAAAACATTTCCATACTTGTACCTCAGGAAATACTTGGCATCAATAATCTGTTGAAATTAAAATATACGCGTACTTTAGAAGACGACAAATTACTTTTATTTGAGGAATAATTACCTTATGATTTTCTAAATGATTACACTCATCTTGGTGTGACACAGAAGTTTCTCCTCAGGTGAGATGGTTTTTTGATACCTGTTATTACTCGGTGTCTTCGTAATAAATCTTCATTGATAACATTTAAAATCCTTTGAAAAAGATCCCTTGAGACCCAAAAATAACTTCTGAATTTATTTTCACTGTCAATCAAATGGCGTTTTACAAGAATATTGTAGCCCCCTCGGTTTTCCTATTTTTAAAAACATCGCTGCCTTCTCCGCCAAAACAACGCAGGATAATGTCCTAATCATCATCCACTTCCTCTTCCAACAGTAGCGCACAGGCTTCGAGATCCATGTGCTCGGAAACTGATCCGCTTCGCAGCGTGGGAAACCACGAGCCTCGCAGCGTCATTGCGACGAAAGTACCCAACGTCGGCCTCGCACCTCGCACCTCGCATGCGTCAGTTCTGAGAAACCAAGCCTTAAGTAATCCTAGCCGGGCTGAGTAGTTCAGACGGTTAAGGCGCTGGCCTTCTGACCCCAACTTGGCAGGTTCGATCCTGGCTCAGTCCGGTGGTATTTGAAGGTGCTCAAATACGTCAGCCTCATGTCGGTAGATTTACTGGCACGTAAAAGAACTCCTGCGGGACTAAATTCCGGCACCTCGGCGTCTCCGAAAACCGTAAAAGAGTAGTTAGTGGGACGTAAAACAAATAATATTATTATTAAGTAATCCTAATCAGTTATTCGTGCATATTGCTACATTAAACACGATACTTAGATCTAAGTAATCTGTTGAGGACATATTGAATGACAAGGAGGCACATTCGATGACCCTGTGAACCGCAAGCCCCGAAACATCACTGAGCGACCATCCACTTTACTATTTTCGCTTTGCACTCTGCCTGGTTCATGCATTTCCATGTTCTCTCCGAATGTGTGTCGCCAACAAGACATACACCAGTAAACAATACTTTGCACAAACAACGAACAGTCCATCCTACACGATGCCATAAACTAAACTAAACCAAACCAAACCCCACGGCACAACAACCAAGCAACCGCTGCTCAGCCCCAAGGCCTACAAATACGAAGTGCCGTGTGGTCGGTACGACGAATCCTCTCGACCGTTATTCTGCAGTTTCAATAGTTTAGGAATTACTTTAAAGTTTGTAAGCTTCCATTTTATTCTAAATACTCCATTCCGGAGGAAGTAATTACAGCCCAAATATATTCGATAAATCGTAGTACATGTAGAATATCCAGATATTTTATCACTAAAACCTGGGAAAATCTGGTCCTTTAGCCCTGGTTTGAATAGAAGTAATCGGTTTTGTCACAACTTGAGCCAGTTTATTAGGAACAGAATTTATCAGATGAAAGTACTGGAAGAGACTTGTAGTACCCATGATAAGATTAATATCAGTGGGCGCAGTGGCTTGAACGAAATGTTTGATAAAGAAGCTGGTAATTCAACTCGCCCATTGAGCGTTCCTTCGGAACCAACAGCAGGAGATTACCTGATTTCGAAAAGTTATGAGATGTCTTAGCATTCCTAGATAAGTTATGACCGAGCTCGATAGCTGCAGTCGCTTAAGTGCGGCCAGTATCCAGTATTCGGGAGATCGTGGGTTCGTACCCCACTGTCGGCAGCCCTGAAGATGGTTTTCCGTGGTTTCCCATTTTCACACCAGGAAAATGCTGGGGCTGTACCTTAATTAAGGCCACGGCCGCTTCCTTCCCAGTCCTAGGCCTTTCCTCTCCCATCGTCGCCGTAAGACACATTTGTGTTGGTGGGACGTATAGCCAATAGTAAGAAAAAAAGTTATGCATATATTTCAACTTTTCATTACGAATCATTTTTTGTAAGAATTCTGAGCTCACGGAAAGCTTCATGATCCTCTGGATCTGTAGATCTATTAGACTTTTTATTGGCTTTGTCACGGTATTTCATGATATTTCTTATATCTATGGCCGGGCTGAGTGGTTCAGACGGTTGGGGCCAGAAGGCCAGCGCCTCAACATGGCAGGTTCGATCCTGGCTCAGTCCGGTGATATTTGAAGGTGCTCAAATACGTCAGCCTCGTGCCGGTAGACTTTACTGGCACGTAAAAGAACTCCTGCGGGTCAAAATTCCGGCACCTCTGTGTCTCCGAACACCGTAAAAGAGTAGTTAGTGGGACCTAAAGCCAATAACATTATTAGTTAATATCTTACATCTAGAGTCAAGCACGACACTGGCTTCCTTTTAACCGTAAACGTTTTGAGTGGTGCATATTTGTTGTATGGAGCAACTAACAGTTCGCCAAAGGACACAACCTTGTCATACACTTTGCATTGAAAATATGTTAAGCCATGGGACTTCTACAACATCGGCTCTAAATAGCTATGAGCCAAAATTTTTAAAATTTCGAGTTGCATCACTTGCTATAGCTGCAGCTCCTCACCAGAGGACGATGATACCCGATACAAGACTTGCAACATTTTTCATGCGTCAATTTTTGATTGTTCAACTGCACATATCACGATATTTTTCTTTTGATTTTTACGATTTGCTTTAAACTTAATTATCACATTAGTCAATGTGAATTCTGAACTTCTATCAAATTTCAGAGACACAAATTGAATTAATAACACTTAAATTATTTTAGTTGCCTCGCTTTCTTCATTTTATTAATGTAGAATGCTTGCGTGATACTAGGCATAATGGTGAGCATGTCATGTTTATACTAGATCTGTATACGTATTTTCTAAGTATAACGTACGTAGTAAATGTTCATGCTAGAATCATGTATGCATTTTTCAAATATGTACTGCATACTCTTAAGGTAACTTTTTAAATACAGTAACATTACAGATTTTAATTCCTTTATTAGATTTCTCTTCTCGGAAGAGTGTTCCTAATGTTGTCAGAGAATAATCGTTATGTATTATAGGGCCTTTATACGGTGGCACTGTTCTCAGTCCTATTTACTCGTAGTTGTAACTTTCGTACACCTTTCTCATTCTTGTTTTCCTTTTTTCGTTCTTTACTCTTATTACCTTCTTCCTAGATGTTTATGATAGAGACTTCCAGGATCATATCAATGCATCTTACAACTACGCAAGTGATTTTAAAATAGCAACCATAAATGCTCAGTCACTCGTTGACACTTCTCGTTTCACAGAGTTCAGTCCGTTGTTCCAAGGTGCCATTTTTAGTGTAATCGTGGTCACTATTACTAAAGCCGACATAAAGCCCCACTAAGCATCGTGCGACCGCGGGGCAGGGTGAGGCCAGTGTTTCTTCATATGGTGTTTCCACCTTGCCCATTGAACATGTGTGGGCAATTGAGCAGTTCAATGGAGTTCTGCTCAGAAAACCAGCCTTGAACACGACCACTCATGTAGATTTGGGAATTGTTTTGCACAAACTGTATTACCTCATTTGGATAGCGTTCTCTAACACTGAGAACTATAATACTCTTCAGAATGTCCAAATAGTGATCTGATGTGTGAACTCCATCTATCCAATGAAGCACTCCAGGCAATCAGAAGATATCCACCCCCAACATGACACAGATATGCGGCCACTGTGTGAACACTCGGCTATACATCACCTGTCATATCGGGCTTCCCTTGGTCTGTAAACATGAGCCGGCCTGACAGCCGCTGAACTGAAAGAAGAGTCTCGTCAGAGATGATCACATGATCTCAATTACGATTTAACTTGATCTGGGCAAAGGGGTACCGGTCAACCATCTGTTCAGCGGTTGAAAGTGTCAGGGTTTTCTAGAAGCTGTGTTACTATCTTCTCCACAATTGACGTCATGTGATTTAAGATTGTAGGTGGCACAGAGTCCGCTTCAGAACTATTGTAGCTTACAGTACATTCGTTTCTTTAGTCACAAGTTTGGACTCTGTATTTCGCCACCTCGGCGTCCCCTAAAAAACCGTCAGTTAGTTAGTGGGACGTAAAAACAATATTATTAATATTTATGTTAATATTATTGTTGTTCAAAGTTTTCAAAGTCCATAGGTACTTGAATAATAATAATAATAATAATAATAATAATAATAATAAAGATAGTAATGTAATTTAGTGTCCTCGGCCCGAAGTGGTGGAGCTCACTTCAGCCATACTCCTAACGGAGGTGAACATTAGGTACCAGCATGTACCTGTTTTAATCACATACCAGCCTCATTTCAATCTTAAATTTCTGGCACTTCTGGGAATCGAATTCGGGCCCCCGAGGATGGCAGCTAATAGCGTTAACCTTTACGGAGGTGGACAAAATAACGATGGTGAAAATTTTGGTAATGACTGGCTTCAAACAAACCTTCTTATCCTAGTAAAGGTAAGGAGAGGCCACTTTTAAATTGAGCTCGCCAAAGAGCGATATGATCACCTGTACCTAGAAAATGTCCTGCTGCAGTATAGATGAAGTGCAGCCTCAACTCAGTCAACCTGTGGCTAGGTTCCTGTTACCTGTCTATCAGTCACGCACAGTTAGACATTGACTTGGTAGAGGTTTCAATTGCGACTGCAAGGAGAAATTCATTAATAACTTAAGAAGGCAGACCCGCTGTGATGAACTCTTTAATTTATTAAGAAGGAAGCTATACTTTTCCGTGTCGACTCAGTCAAAGGTAACTTAAAAGCTTTTCAGTCTGTCGAAGACACAACATCAATATAACATACCTGTAAAAACACAAACAGGTTGTTTTTTACAGGTAGGCCTATGTTATAGTGTAGTATTTATACTGAAATTGCGCCTTCAACACACTGAAAAGCTTTTAAGTTACATGAACACTCTAACTCATCCGCTTACAGAAAGGGAGAAAACAGATTAAATGAAAGCTAGATTGACTTTAAAACCAAACTGTTCTGATTGCCGTAAATAACTTGTCTTCGTTTTAACATCTCTCCAGACACACCTGGTTCGAACTGCATTCACTCAGCCTTGTTACAAGTTTGTTCGAATCCTCTGTCTTCGCCACTCTTCAAATGATTTTCCGTGGTTTTTCTAATCAACTCTCGGTGAATGCCGTTATGATACTTTCACAATCAAATCTGACTCTAATTAAAAATACAGATTAAATGGTTTTATTTCAGTAATAATATTTACGTATCAAACGTGCTTACTACTCAGTATATATGAAAAAGGTACAGCTGATAGCTTGATCACAAAGGAATGTTTTTAAAAGTCCGTGTGACTCACAGCGCTGATTAAGATATATAACGAAATATTCGTAACGGCATAAGTACCCCAGTGTAGCTAAAACTAAAGTAGATAATTAGGTATAGGCCTGGAACTAGGCGCACATTCTCTAACATTCGTCGTCATTTATCCTTTGTCATACATTCAACTGAGTCGCGCAGTGGTTCCTTATTAATTTAATGAAACCTTCTGGAAGAAGTCCAATGTTCTCCCTTTCACTCGACCCCGTGACCCCTTACAGGCCTATCGTAATGAGGGAAAACCACCCATATGATAGAACTGATATAACAGCCGTCGAGGTTATCAAACTTCACAAGCTCAGAGTACATAGGATTGTTGACCACCATGTCCCAGGACTCAGAAGTGAGGCAGAAATAGAAATAAATAAAGCAAGACTCCTTATGCAACGTTAATGAGTTCTAAACTGCCAACATATGTTGGCTAAAATTCAGGGTCTCGCATCAAGAAGGAGGGTCAGGGATTCCTTAACCGGTGATGCTGAAGGAAAATCTCTCGTATAACTCCCCAACTTCCTCCCTCATACAAATTAGGGTAGATCAGTGTGTTTATCCAGTGGCCACGATGTCAATACATTCAGAAGACACATGTGCTTGTCGGCCACTTTTGATATTCTATTGATATTCCATTTCAAATTCAATACTGGGTATTGGATTTGTTATAGGCTACAATACTTACTTCGCAATTTTCTGTCTAGATTAGTGATCCACCAATGGAGGTAAAACATAAATTCGAACAGTACATGCTCAAGGCAGATTAATTTGGCGAAGACTAACTTCTTAACAAGGGCGATAGGATGAAGTACTGGAGATGGTGACAGGAGTCGAACCAACATCCATCAGGTTTTTTAGACATATGCAATGGTATTTTGTTCAGTCATTCCTCGGTAATGAATGAAGGAGTGAATGAATAAGTGACTTAATGAATGAACTTAATACTTTTTTCTCCCAATCACGGCTGGCTAAAACTGGAGGGAGTATCTGTTTATAGTAATTTTCTGGTACCAAAATTACTCTAACTAACAAAATATTACAATTTTCATTTGCTAATACACATTTCATAAATACTACTTCGATGTGTTTTTGATACAGTAGTTATACAAACTTAGACGTTTGAGGTATATCCTAGACTTAAACTAAGTTATGAAATTTGGAATACCTCATTAGGCATATACTGCTACTAACATATTCTGTTGTTTCCTTTTTTAGATTTCTTTTCCCACATTCCTCCGATAATATTACATAATTTTTCTGCTATTCCTAGTTTCTTCCTATCTGTATTTAATTACTTAACAAGAGTATTAAGTTCAGGTTCGTTTCCAATTTCACCAACCTCTTACCCATCTCTATTTTTCTCTCTGATTCACCACACTGCAATCTCATATTCCAACTCGTGATGGAGACGACTGTGTCTAGACCAGACCTGAGGCGTGCATCGTGGTTCTCGTAGTTCGTGCTATCTTCGATATGGCGCTGTCTATTCATCTTAAAACTCACAGCGCCTCGCGCAACACAACACAACACAACACAACACAACTCTTAATACTGGGCATTGGCTTTGTCATAGGCTACAACTACTTACTTCGCACAGGAGTCGAACCAACATCCATCAGGTTGTTGTAACTCGCCGAACTGAGCTAGCTCAGCGAGCCGCATATTTGTTGGACCGTCTGGTAGATGACAGTAGAAATTCAGTTCTGTAATGGCAAGATCATTAGAGTTACCTGGTTAAAACAGAAAGTGCAATACTGGATGTGTCTGGCCACTCCAAACCATCCATCCTATCGTTGCCCTATCAATCATATTTGACAACAAACTCCCTGCTGGGCACCTTAAAACAGAAAATGTCGAATAGTTGTTCCAAAATGTTGTCTCGTGAACTGTACGTTTGGCTTCGCAAGAATTATCACCCGCAGATGCAAGCAAAACATAACAAAGCAAAGGGACTCAGGTTATTTTCCCACTTTTTTTACAAATACACGGTCTCTTTACTTTATCATGCATGGGGGAGAGTCACTTCGCCACCGTATCTTCACAAACACTAGGCGAGAAATAGGCTAGTACACAAGATAATCATTGTTAGAAAACGATAATTCATATTCATTCCCCTTTTGAATATTTTAATATCATTGTATTGTTGCATCTAACGTATTTCTCCTGCGTTGTCCAGTTACAGACGAAACATTCAAAAACATGAATGTCAAGGCCATGAATGATAATACAACATGCTGAATAATGAAATTAATTGTCGTACCTGTCGCTGACGTGGTAGTTTCTGTGCAATTACTGCAGTAAATCCTTCTATTGAATAAGAATGGCAGCTTTGGAGGCAAAATACACCCAGCTAGCAAGAAAGCCAGTCATTTTAATGTTACGAAGTTTTAGGAATTTAGGTCAATGAAGGCCGTCACATTGTTTTCTTCCTGCTCAGTGATATTAAACCGAGCGAGTTGGCCGTGCGGTTAGGGTTGCGCAGCTGTGAGCTTAGGTTCGGGAGATACGGGGTTCGAACCCCATTGTTGGCAGCCCTGAAGATGGTATTCAGTGGTTTCCAATTTCCACACAATGCAAATGTTGGGGCTGTGCCGTAAGGATACGGCCGCTTCCTTCCCACTCCTAGCCCTTTCCTATCCCATCGTCGCCGTAAGAACTATCTGTGTCGGTGCGACGTAAAGCGAATTTTAAAAATAAATAAAAATGGTATTAAAACGTGCAAGGCCTGGGCTTCCAACCTCCTCTTTAACGACTCATTATTCCCTCATTCGTCGAGTGATCGTTCTTCTCGTTTCGATTATCTTCCTGATCAATAAACGAAAATGGCCACGCGGTTTTTCAGTTTATAAAAAGCAACCATTTCAACGACTGGGCCTACGGTCGCCAGAGACTTCGTTATCATGAAGGCTGAACAATATATGTCCGTCAGCGATTCTCACTGTTGATTGAATTGGCTATAAAAACCTAAATCGGTGAGTAAATCCAGTACTAAAACTCATACGTAAAAGTGTACAAACAAAATATATAGTTCTTTCCATAATCCTAATAATCTTAACTAGTATTTCCGGAGTTATCTGGAAGTTTGTGAAAACCATTATTATTATTATTATTATTATTATTATTATTATTATTATTAGGGCCGATAACCTGCGATGCTAGGCCCCTTAAAACAACAAGTACAGCAAGCTATTATTATTATTATTATTATTATTATTATTATTATTATTATTATTATTATTATTATTCGTAAAGTATAAGTTCACAAAATATAAAAGATCGGAAGTTGTATGTTACAGATATTTCCTAATGTAGGCTGAATATTTTCCATACAGCAAAATTCGATATTTCCTGTATTGGTTCCCTTAATATTGCTACGCCACTGTAATACAATTAAATAATATATAGCCTATTGCACTCCTCGGATATCTCCGAAGTTAAATACCGAATTTGAAGAAATTCTGTCAATCCACTTTCCCGTAATGTTCACACAGACATCCAGACGGATGGACAAAATATGAACTGAACCAATTTCTAACTTTTTATACCTAGGCCCTGATTCAAGATAAATACGAACTATGAGGACAAAATTTGAAGGGTGCAGACAAAATTGTCATTTTTTAAATGTAGATGTTCTACGTATTTTCGTCTCGAAGCGATGTTTCTACGTACACGGTTGACTTAGGATATTCATGAATGAAACAGGGAAATACAATAAAAGAATAGTTTTTACTGGTCCATTAATATGGTACATTAATTAATCGCCCTATATGGGGCCTGTATCCGAAATGCTTTTCTGGCTTCAAATACGGGACCTCTGACAACACTAAATATAAAGGCATGTCTTCGAAACCGCCAAAATCTTACTAACCCACGCAAAGAATACTGCTTTCGAGTGAACTTTCAGAAACATAGGACTAATGAGTATCGAAATAGGTATTAAAATTAGCCTTCATAATGTAAATGACCTACTAACACAACGTTCATTTTGTAATGCAATTCCACTTCATATTTGTACTCATTTTCGCTTTATGCTGTAAATGAGTGTCCCAGTGTTCTTACATTACAAAACCTGATGTATTACTTATTGTCAGGATAAAGTTGGGTCCAACAAGAGATCTACAACTTCCAACTCACGCCAGTTTGTCGTACCATGCTATACTAAGATCAGATCTTTCTGTGCAATACATTTATTCATCAGAAAATATTCGAATTTACCAAGCATTCAAGGGGAAATAAGTATTTTCTCCATGTCGACACCTTATCCTCAGTTCCACTATATTAGTTTTATTAACATGTAAGTTAACATGTGCACGGTTCTGACTAATTTACGCATCACCTGAGGCTACCCAAAGCCAGTGCGCTAGCTCATCGCTCTCCAAACCTCGGCGACCAGCGCTCCGCGCGACGAATTGAAATTGCTCGGACAATCTGATAATCTGCCAGCTCGTCGGTACGAGCTGCAAGAACGCGATGCATGACTTTGGTCTAAACACGAACAAAATATTGTTGCCACCATCCGTACCCATATATACTTTGCCAGTCCGTATCGAACAATGACAACCAGAACTAAATAAAGTTCCTTATAATTTTTTTTTTTTTTTTTGCTACGGGCTTTACGTCGCACCGACACAGATAGGTCTTATGGCGACGATGGGATAGGAAAGGCCTAGGAGTTGGAAGGAAGCGGCCGTGGCCTTAATTAAGGTACAGCCCCAGCATTTGCCTGGTGTGAAAATGGGAAACCACGGAAAACCATTTTCAGGACTGCCGATAGTGGGATTCGAACCTACTATCTCCCGGATGCAAGCTCACAGCCGCGCGCCTCTACGCGCACGGCCAACTCGCCCGGTCCTTATAATTAGGGCCATAACAGTCGTCTTTGAGACAGCAAGGAGTGCGGATGTGCTGAGTAGTGCGCGGGGCAGCGGAGCAATGGGTAATACGTTGACACAGTACAGGATAGCGATTGGTAGATGAAACGGCATAAAGGGAAGCAAAATTGAGACAAGAATGGAGCTGAAAAGTGAAAAAAGAAGGATGGTGGCTACTATACTGGTGGCGGCGGTGGTGATGGTGCTATTGATAATAGGAGGAGTGGAAGTTAATCCTGGCCCAGGTCCAGTGTGTTCTATTGGATGGGAGGAGTTTGAAACGATAAGAGAGATGATAAGAGAGGCTTGTCAGACGGAGCAAATAAAGGAAATCTTTCGAGAGCTATCCAATGACTTTATGGACCTAAAGTTGAGTATTAAGGAAGACGTAAAGCATATATTAGAAGAGGAAGGATGTAATAAAGATGAGTTGGATGTGTTGAAATAGAAAGTAAGAAGTTTGGAGCGGGACCTGAGAGAAACTAAGAGACTAGTAGAGAGGGGTGTGCAAGATAGTGTGAGAAAGAATATTTTTATATATGGTGTCCAAGAAGAAGAAAAAGAAACAAAAGTGGAACTAGTATACAAAGTGGTTGAAGTGGTACAGAATAGGATGAAGATCAATTTTAGTGAAGTCAATATAGACGATGTGCATTGTGTGGGGAAAATTAAGGGAAAAAGGCCCATCAGAGTGAAATTATTATCCACGCTGATGGCTGACATTGTGATAAGAAATTCGAGCAATTTAAAAGGAGATAAAGTGTGGATAAGAAGGGAGATGAACAGGGAAGCCATCGAGAAGAACAGGATCCTGAACAGACACTTAAAAGACGCAAAAAAACAAGGCCTTAAAGCATATATCAGAGGACAACATTTGGTGGTTGGAGACGTAAGATGGAATCGTATAAGGGGGGTAAGCCAGCTAAAAAAAACTTGATGAGGAACACCAACAACAGCAGGAGGAGTCCTTGATGGCAGAGGAAGTAGCAAGGAAGGGCACAAGGAAAAGTGGCAGTGACGTAGTGGAGAGTGATATTACGGAAGTGAGCGAAGTCCACATCATAAATTCCCGGATATTACATACAAAATTCAGAGAATGGTATTCCAATCAATGGTTAAAGGAAAAATGTTATATGGGGTAGAAGTGTGGGGATTGGAGGAGAATAGAAATGAATTAAACTGGGTGGTGGCAAAATTGAGTAAGATTGTGATGGGGGTTCCTAACTGTACTGCTAATGTGGGGACTAGATTAGTATGTAAAGAATCGATAGATATTACTATAGCAAAGAATGGTCAGCGTATTGGCCTTCGGTTCAGAGGGTCCCGGGTTCGATTCCCGGCTGGGTCGGGGATTTTAACCTTCGTTGGTTAATTCCAGTAGCCCGGGGACTGGGTGTTTGTGCTGTCCCCAACATCCTGCAATTCACACACCACATATAACACTATCTCCACCACAATAACACGCAGATACCTACAAATGGCAGATGACGTCCACCCTCATCGGACGGTCTGCCTTACAAGGGCTGCACTCAGCTAGAAATAGCCACACGAAAAAAAACTATAGCAAAGAGGGTAATGAAGTATTGGATGAGATTGGAAGAAGGAAAGGGAGGAGATTTATTACAAGAGGTGTATAGGTTCCAGAAAAGTATGGAGAACGAAGAGTACTGGGTGAATAAGTGCAAAAATAAACTACGAATGATAGGGTTAGGAGAATGGTGTGAAAGATGGGGGAGAGAGGAAAGAATGGGTATTGAGAAAGGTGGAAAAGAGAGTGGCTGATATAGAAAGACAGGGTTTAATAATGGAATGTAGGGAAAGAGACTCATTATCAGTATTAAACAAATTAGTAGGAACTACGAACCCGAGAACCAAATTTGAGGGTAGGAGGGGTAAAAGAGGATTATACTGGTGGGTTATGGGAATTCCAAAAAATATAGGATGGATAGGTCGAGAAAATAAGGATAGATGTATTTTATGTGGAGAGTGATGGTCGGATATGCATATATTTTCTAAATGTAGTGAATTAGAAGAGATGAAAAAGAAAGTGTTGAATAAGAAATAGATAGAAAAAGTAGAAAAGGGTCATAAGAGGACGGCATGGCTATGCAGAGAATGGGAAAGAGGAACAAATATATCAAAATATTTAAATTTGGTTAGAGCTAGGTTTGTAAAGAAATTAAGTGAACAATAGGAAGGTGTTATGTTCCAGATAATGAGTGACAGAAGGAAAGGATTGTAGAATAGAGTTGTAAATATAAAGAATGTACAAGTAGTGAGTGATATTTAGACTAAGAGACGCAGATAAGAAAGAAAGAATTGTGACTAATAAGTCTAGGACATAGGGTTGAAAATAAGTAAGAAGTGTGCTAACTATAATGTATAAGTTACTATAAGGTAGATTAACAAGTGTAAGTGAGAAGAGAAATGAGTAGATGTGGAAAAGGGAGGGGAGGGGATATAAGAAATAGAAGGAGGGGCTGAGTCAGACCCATCTCTAGGTGAAGATAATAAGGGAATTGGTAATGTATAGAAATGTGTAATAGTGAGTGGTTTTTAGTCTAAGAGATGTAAATAAGAGTAAAGAACTGTGATGAGTAAGAGAACTGTTGAACTGTTGACAAGTTCGGTGTTTAAAAAAATTTGAAACAGATTAACACTAGGAAATAGTGGATGGAATAAACAAGCAGGGTGTAAACAGTTGTATTGAAATTGGTAATGTAAAGAAATGTGCAATTATTTAGTGGGTTTTTTAAAGACTAAGGGATGTAAATAAGATGAAAGATCGGTGAGGAATAAGGAAACTGTAGAACTGTTGACAGTTCAGTGTTGTTAAATGGTGTATAAAATATTAACTCTAAGACATAGTGTTGACAATATAGTGGATAAGTTACTATAAGGTAGATGAATAGGTGTAAGTGAAGAAGAGAGATGGAAAGATTTGGAAAAGGGAGGGAGGGGTGATATAAGGTGGAAGGATAGGGTGTGATAGACCCATCCCAAGGTGAGAAAAACAAACATGTCCGCACATAGAGATAATGGAGAGTCAAGATGGGAGCAGGCAATGTGTATTAAGACAACTCAGATTAGTAGGCGGGACAATAGATAAGAGCGTGACGAATCGCATGACGGTTGGTATCCACCTCTGCGATTCGCCACGCAAAGAATGGGAGGGAAGCACATTGCCATAGAGGTTTAGGTGGGGATGACATCTGACCCACGGGTGTGGCTGATAGCTGTATCATGGATGGAAGGGGTTCCATCATTACCAGGGGATACCGCGAACAGCCAGTTGTCTATTTTCTTTTTGTTAGTTAGTTGTAGTTAGTAGAATATTAGTTTTAGTGAAGGGTGATGCAGCTTATGGTCTGGAAATCCGCCTCTGCAGCGCTACCAAATTAGTTAGGGTATGTAGTTAATAGTTTTAAGAGACATAGATTAGACATTGTTTGTTTAAAGTTTTGTGTTGTTTCTGGGTGTTTTGGTTTCTTTATTGCCTGTAAGCCGATGGTGTATACTAGGGTGGGCAATAAAGAAATGTTTACCTTTAAATTAGGGCCATAATTTTATATAATACCAAAGTGCGAAAGATGCATATAAAATGTAGAATGTATCGGAAAAATAGATAATTAAATATGCAATATTCATAAATTAAGAGTATTAATGCACTAAATTTACACAAATGTTCATATATTCCATTTATTATGACACTAGCAGTTACCCGCGGCTTCGCTCGCGTGGATTTCGTAAAATAATAAAAGTAATCGTTCCTCGGTAGTGTACTAAGATATTATCTGAAAATCTCTCAAGTATAAACATTCACCGACAAATTGAGTTTCATTTACCCCGGAAACTATTTGTAAACCACGTGTGTGTTATTGCCTTCTGGGGCTAAGATGACCATGCAACATAGAACAGTACATATGAGAAACAGTCTTCTCTCAAATCGAAAAAAAGTTTGATTTTAAAGGAGATTCCAAATATCTATCTCCACGTCGTAGCATTTTCAGTTTTTGAGATAGGCTATAAGAACTTCCATAAAAATAATTCAACCCCTTTATCACTCCTTCCCATTTTCCGAACACAAAGAGAAATACATGTTACTTTAGTTTTAAAGTAGATTTCAAATACTAATTTTCGCGTCTGTATCATCATCAGTTTATGAGATGTAAGAATCCTCATTAAAAATTATTCACTTTTTTTCACTTCTTTTCACCCCCGTTAAGTGCCTTTTCCGAAAACAAAAAGTACGGGTTCCTGTATTTTTAAAGGACTTTCCAAATTCCAAGTTTCATGTCTGTAACATGTTAAGTTTTAGAGATATAACTATCCTCATAAAATGAATTCAGCTTCTTTTTTCCCTTTTTTCCAACCCGTCTCCATTTAAGTGGTCTTTCCGAAAACAAAAAATATGTTTCTTTATTTTTACAGGAGATTCAAAGTACCAACTTTCACGTCTGTAACACTTCAGTTTCTGAGATGTAAGTATCCTCTTAATGAGAATTCAACTTCCTCTTTATTTATTTTCACCTGAAGTCGATTTCCGGAAACAAAAAATACGTACCAATTTTTAAAGAAGATTCCAAATACCAAGTTTCACGTCTGTAACATCTTTAGCTTTTAGAGATGTAAGTATCCTTACACAAATAATTCAACGAATATTTCAATTCTTCCCCGACCCCCGTAAGTGGATTTCCGAAAAGAGAAGAAGACGTATTTCTTTTTTTAAAGGAGATTCCCAGTACCAACTTTAACGTCTGTAACATTCTTTTTTTTGGAGATATAAGTATCCTCACAAAAATAATTCAACTCCTCTTTCACCCCACCCCCGTTAAGTTTATTTCCCTGCCCCCCCCCCAAAATGCATGTTTCTTTTTTAAAGGAGATTCCGAACACCAATTTTCACGTCTGTATCCATCAGTTTTTGAGATATGAGTATCCACATAAGGAGAATTCTATTTTTTTCACTTTTCACTTCCTTTCACCCTCCCTTCTTAAGTGAATTTTCCGAAAAAACTGTTTATTTATAAAGCAGCTTCTAAATACCAATTATCACGACTGTAACATCTTCAGTTTTTGAGATATGTGTCCTCATAAAAGGAATTCAATTCCTATTCTCCCCCTCCCCCAAGCCTATTTTCCCCCTAAAATGCGCATTTCCTTATTTTAAAGGAGATTCCAAATACCAATTTTCACGTCTGTATCAACTTTAGTTTTCATAAGATATAAGTATCCTCATACAAATAATTCAAAAACAAAATTCAATTCTTTCACCCCTGAATTGGACTTTCCAAAATCAAAGGAATATGTGTTACTTTACTTTTAAAGGGGATTCCAAACACCAATTTTCAGGTCTACAACATCTTTAATTTTTGAGACTCATACAAATAATTTAACTAATTTTTCAATTTTTTCACCCCCGCCTAAGTAGATTTTCCGAAAACAATATTTTGCATTTCTTTATGAGATTCCAGTCACCAATTTTTACGCCTTCAACGTCTTCAGTTTTTGAGACATCAGTATCCTAATAAAAAAGAATTCAACCCACTTTTCAGTCTTTTCTACCCACCCCTCCCCCAAGCGGTTTTTCGAAAACAAAAAATCGTGTTTCTTATTTTCGAAAGGGGTTAAAAATACCAATTTTCACTTCTGTAACATGTTAAGTTTTTGAGATATACTGTAGATATGCTCATTCTAAAAATTCACCCGCTTTTTAGTTCCCCTTAACTGGATTTTCCGAAAAAAATATCTATGTCTCTTTACTTTTATATGAGATTCCAAATACCACTTTTCAAGTCTATGACATGTTAAGTGTCTGAGATTATTGTAGGCCTGGATATATATATATTTTTAAATTCCACCCTCTTTGTCATTTCCGTTCACCCCCTATTCATTGGACCATTCAAAAACAAAAAATTACGTGTTTCTTAATTTTTAAAGGAGATTCCAAATACCAATTTTCATGTCTGTTACATCTTCAGTTTTTGAGATATAAGTATCCTCATAAAAGGTATTCAACCAATTTTCCCCCTTTTTTCATCCCCCTTAATGGGATTTTGCGAAAACAAAAAAAACGTGTTTCTTATTTTTAAAGGAGATTCCAAATACCAAGTTTTTCATCTGTAAACTTTTAAGTTTTTGAGATATCCCCATAAAAATTTCACCCCCCCTTTTCATCCCGTTAGCGATGGAGTACCCGATAATCCTCCCTTAGTGAGCACCTACACCCAAATATAAATATATCTTCAGAATTTCATTTCTTTATGTCCAGTAGTTTTGGCTCGGCGATGATGAATCAGTCAGTCAGTCAGTCAGTCAGTCAGTCAGTCAGCACATGTTACTTTATATATATATATAGTTACGATATGAGACAATAAAGTTGTTTCAAGTACCTGACAGTCATCGTTGTTGTTTTAGATATACTCTACTGCTTTCGAATTTTGACAGTATTAAATAATTAAATTATATGTATAATCAAAATAATTCAAATTTAAAAAATATGTTATGCTCTGTGACAGTACATATATCACACCCTCGCACTGTATTCAGAAGTAAGGGATATTATTGTCATTATTCGTATTATCATTATTATTTCATTTGTACATTTATGTTTAATATTTTAAGCTGTAAGGTCTCCATATGTGATATGAGTAATTTGTTTTGTACAAGCGGATGGGAAAACACTGCTATTTACAACTCGGAAAGCTGTGAGAGTCATACGGGTAGTCCAGAGTTCTATGACACAGTCCGGTTTTTGGGACCCGGAAGAGGCTCGGGGTATGTTCTCAATATGGCAAGAGGATCCACTCATGATTGAATGGCCAGAATCAATCTCAACGTATCATGAGAGAGTAGGGGAAGCTGAGTTTTATTTAGGCATGTGAGAGAACGGCGAAGAGACTTGACTGAAAACTTTGGTAGTAAGAGGAGATGTAACTTTTGTGGAACGTGGTCTTATTATGTGTGTGGAACGTGGTTGACCTACAAACTGTGAAGTGCTTAGGCACTTTGTATTGAATCACTTGTGGCGGCTTGGTGTCTTATATGTTGGTGAAAGCTATGGGGTGCTGAGTCTCAGACTTCCCATAATTTATGTTTAGGAACAGCAAGCGTGTTTTGCTCTAGTGAATGTATCCTTAAACCAAGTGTTACTGTCCGTGAACACAGAATTATAAAGGTGCAGTATCTGTGTGATATAACAAATGCCAGTTATGAGAATATGCAAAAGTGTTGATACACAGAGACAGTGAAGGGTATTTATCTACATATGGCACTCGTCTGATCGAGCCTGATCGGAATAAAATATTACTTTTAATATAAATATCATATATGAATTTGCCAATATAGCAGATTTCAGTTCCGACAGCGGAACGTCTTCAAAGACCTCCGGAATAGCGCACTAAACCACTCAAGTTGCTTAAGTCATGCTTTGTTTTGATCATAAAACAATGATCTCTGCAAAGTAAGCTTGTCACATCCGCTGCAGATGTTCGAGAAAATTTGAGGGAACAAAGTACAAACGTGAGAATTTTCCGTAGAACAGTAGACATAGAAACCGAAGTTAGACAGAGAAGAAAGATCGAAACCATCTACCCGAAACCCCTTAATTTGCTTTGGAATTGTACAGACAGAGGAACATCGAAGACCTCTCATCCAATGAAACTTCGCCATTTGTATAATTTTAAAATTAGTGGTTTGTTATATTCAGTAAATCTGCGATATCCGACATTAGTTATAGAAGATTTTGTGTGAGCGGTACACTAGATTACAATACAAAAGTTTAGGAGCAAGTGACTATGTAAAATGCGTAACAGATATTAATGATGTGAAAGTGCGCTGTACCGAAACAGATGTTACATGTTGCCGTCATATCTTAACAACTTAAGCCCGTGAAGAAAAATATCTCTACCCGTGCCATCAGAGTTATTAAAAATCTAACTTCGTCGCCATAAGACCTATCTGTGTCGGTGCGACGTAAAGCCCCTAACAAAAAAATCTAACTATCGATTCTGGAGTCAGACATCTCAATCGAAATGTAGTGATTTTATGAATTACGCAAGACGGAACTTGAAGTGATACGACTTTTTGTGTGGAAAAGTGATGCTCTGAGAAGCTGAAATCCCCGAGGATTGTAGTGATATCCTTATGTCAGAACTCGAAGGAAGCTAGGAGACGAACAGCTCTTGTCACATCAGTCGTGTTCCGAACTGTCAGCCGGTGAGTCGTGATCGCTCTACACTAAGTGAATAGTTGCATTACACATAGAAAATATTTGGAAGATATAATCGCGGGACGATGTCCAATAAGTTTATCTTTGAGACAGCACAGCCGATTCCACATTAATGACTTTGGAAATAGAGGAAGATTTCAAGGAACAATAACTAAATTATGATAAAATGAAAATTTTATGGGAGAAAATTACACTTGAAAATCGTGTTTCAGTCTTCAGCTATCTTCATCATCTCTAATCACAGACAGTTTCACAGGGGAAAGGAACAGAGGTATTAATGTCACCCAGCCAGTAATTAAGAAGTACTTTCGATTTCATTAATTTGTAGAAGGCATTAGCCGAGGGTTGTCAACAAACAGTAGTACTACTCTTTCTGACGTGGTCAGTGGAGTGTAGGAGCCGGTAGAACGGAATTTCCAGCACGGGCTAACGACCTTACACAAATAAAGACTTCACGATGCGACCTTCCTCTAAGCAGGTAGAAGAAACTCAGAATTTCAGTATGTGTTAGAAGATACGGGAAGATAGCTGACACATAAACGCAGCGCAGAAAGTAAACATTCACGTTAATCACTGAGAGACGGTAGAAGTGATAAGTGTTTAATTAAACAAGTTAAAATACAAATGTGTAAATATTATATGGTGTAGGATGTGTGTTAGATTTAAGGCTTCAATACTGTAACCGTGTGTAGAATTAAGTTAAGCAAGGCCATGTGTGGACACGGCAAGAATATGGAAATGTCCGTTATTGAAGTCAACATGTTTTAATTCACCAACGACGGACGCTAGTGGACCATGGGGCGAACGAGATTGCATCAACGTTTTATTTTCGTTTCATGGTAAATTTTATGTAGAAATTAACCAGGCGAGTCGCGTCATGGAGGAGAATAATAATATGCACATTACGTCATAATTAACTAAATCTGAGGTGTGTTTACTAAAAATGTATTACGCGAGTTGTCAGTACTAATAATTAAACAGTGTTTTGTTTAGTGTAGTTAAGAGTGCAGTCAATATCTTTGTATATAAAAATATATTAACCAGGCAAGTCGTGTCATGGAGGGTAATAATAATATTTATATGTGTCAAATACGAACCTTTTGTTTTTGACTGTGTTTTCTAGAGATCGTTTAAAGCGTTGTAGACACGCAACTGTAGATAAGTGTTCGATATGTTATTTTGGATCATCGATTATAGTCATGGTAATATTGTTGATTATTCAGATGCGTTTTTATTTTAAGAAAAGATCCGTGATAACCAATTGGGCAGCTGTAAACGTTAAAAAAGGAGTTATTTATTGTGCTTAAAGTGCGATGTTGAGTGACGAGGTTTATTGAGAATGAAAGAGGTCCATATCCGTAGATTTATTGAGTGTTATAAGGAAGTATTTTCTACGGAAATAAGAGAGGACAAGGAGGAATTTATATGCCAGCGCGTGAGGTGATGAGAATTGAATGCCAGCCGAAGAGCTGATGAGAATAAAATGTCGGTGGTTGAGCCGACGGTAACAATACAGTTGTGTTTGAGAACAAATGAATTTGTATGCCAGCTGAAAAGCTGAGGAAAATAGTGTCAAGTGAGTGCTCACAGATAAATATAAGGACCGTAGGACAGATCAAGAAAACCAGTGTGACGCAACATCGCAAGTTAATGTAATTACACTCCTAAGCCGTTAGAGATTATTCACGGTAATACTGTCGAGTTATCCCGAAGACCCAATGGAGTTACCAGGATAATGGAGATATAATTTTTTATCATTACATTGCTTTTGAGTTCGTTATCAGTTGAGTTTTTGTTTACAGTTTTGTCATGTCGTTAGTAAATTTATTTGATTTCTTATTGGTAACGTTATTTATTTTATTACTGCTAACCCTGTGAAATAGCCATGAAACAACAGTTATGATCATCACGACAAGCGCTAATTTCAGTGATTTGCAATCGATGGACACTGAAATTAACGAACTTCGTCGAATTACACATTTATATAATCCGGTACTAGAGATTTTGTACAGTCATGTGTGTGAATAAACTGCGTATAGATAAATCAGAGTAGAGTTAGAGGTAGGATGTCTTTTATTCCAGCTATATTTTTATTGTTTCAATTAGTTAGTGTAGATGATCTTTGACTGTGATTCCAGTGTAGTATAGTTCAATTTCTTTTTATGAGCGGGAGAGTTACCCACAGTATGTTATTTATTGTAGGGAAGTCCGACTCGTTGGCTGAACGGTCAGCGTCCTGGCCTTCGGTTCAGACGGTCCCGAGTTCGATTCCCGGCCGGGTCGGGGATTTTAACCTTAATTGGTTAATTCCAATGGCACGGGGGCTGGGTGTATGTGTCGTCTTCATCATCATTTCATCCTCATCACGACGCGCAGGTCGCCTAAGGGGGTCAAATAGAAAGACCTTCACCTGGAGAGCCGAACCCGTCCTGGGATATCCCGGCACTAAAGGCCATACGACATTTCATTTTTTTCAATGTAGGGAAGTAGACGGCTGGCATAAAACATGGTAAACAGCATCTTAGATTTATTGATGTCACTCTCGTAACAACCACAACAAATACTTGTGTTACTGTACAGGAAATTTGTGAATTAAATTTACATTATAATAGAACAAAATTTTATGTCAATTAACAGATATCAGTTACAGCCGTTCAGTAACCTATGATAAAAATTAACATATAAATTGTAATTTTTAAATGATGGATTTTACACAGTGATACTAATGTTTATTTGAAAGAGATGTTTGAATAATTTTATAGGTAATGAAAAGTAATCATAAAGGGAGAAATGACTCCTTCATTCTTAGAATGTTCTGAGCTATTAAGATTTTAGCACCCATATTTCAGCGGCTAATTTACTACTATTGTCAGTGACACCTAATTTATTTTTATTGTATCAATGTTTTTAACTTTGTTTGCTTGTAAGTCATGTCAGATAAGTAGTAATCGTTATGTTGGTGAACAATCGGTGTAGATGAGTCCATGTCTTGGAAACTAATAAATTAGCACAATTAATAACGTTTGTTTATGAGTTTTCATGTAACTTTTGAGGAGTTTAAATGTTGGAACAATGCAATTACATTTCCATTATTTATTTACTTAGCCACAGTGTTACTTATATAGCCACTTTTATTTTACTTTCTTTTATTTTATTTATGGGTGAGGTGATGTTCAGTTTAATTAATAAAATCTCTTATACTTTAAAAAATCTGCCTGTGTCGGAGTCTTATTTATTTAGTAGCATAGTTTGCCCTTCACTTTGGTAATCCCTACAATTGCACTCTAAGACGACCTTGAACTGATCACCCCTGCAGAGAGAATCTCCACATGCGTTAAGTACTTTATCTGAAGCCGAGGAAAGACCCACTACCAGTCACCGCAGCTCTAACGGTAAAGGGTACAATATATGTGCTTTGTAATGAACTTTCATTTGGCTGACTGCAAATGGTAGCTTGGCCCTCGCTTTTGGTTTTCCACTTGTTGTTGTTGTTGTTGTTGTTAATATGGAGTCTTCCAGCAGTATTTTGTGAGTGTATTTTATGTATATTTTGGGGTGTTGATGAGGTGCTCATGCACGGATATTATTCAGAATATAGTTAGTTATTTTCGAATCAGTGGAGTTATTGATGAACCTAGGTGTTTTTCCTACGTATTTAGTCTTTTTCAGAAGGTTAGGTAAGTCTTGAGGCAGATGTATCGGTACGCAGCTTTATGTACACGTCTGGGAGAGAAGAATTTCATGCTTTATCAAAATTCGAGGAATCCTTTCCGGTGAACTCTGGTGCTCATTCTACGTACATTTCGATTAATTATTTGTATTAATGGTTCTTTATTATTATTATTATTATTATTATTATTATTATTATTATTGTTATTATTATTATTATTATTTAGACAGATTTCGACTTTATTTATATAATTTATTAAATTACAAATTGCTGCCCAACGTGAGGTTGAATGAGTGGTACATCTGTTAGGCTTATAAGCGTAGGTGTACTTGTTATGTGTTGATGGAATTCTAAAAACTATGTCAGTGAAGTGTTTTATATGTACATGATATGTATTTTGGTGTATGAAGAAATGTTTTGGCAAGTTGAGTATTATAAAATTGAGAAATAGGGAGGTTGTTCAAGTTTTTGGTACTACGAATCAGGATAAGAGAGGTCAAAGGAATTCCACCACATCGAGTCTATCCAATTTAAGTGAGAGTAGCGAAATGGTTAATAGTAGTAATGATCAATCAACTATAGGTGAGGAATCGAGTAACCCGTCTCAGACTCAGCATGTAGGGTATCAATGGTAGGATTTAACTCCTAGTATGCTTAAATTGCTATTTAAACAGTTGAGTAAAGAGCTGAAGGGTGAATTAAATTCATTTATTACGGAACTGTCCAGTAAAATCGATAATCAGTGTGCTGAATTAAATGCTGTTAACAGTAAAATCGATAACAAGAGTGTCGAATTGTCCAGTAAGATCGATGAAAGGGTAAAGTGTTAAGGGAGACCTGTAAAGCATTTGATCAAGTGGAGAGGGAAACCGATGATCAGAGAGGTTTTGAGAATAGGGGGGGGGGCGGGATGGAATTAAGGAAGTTGTGTCGGATGACTTACTTTGTGCTAGTGGTGATGGTAATAGCATTATTACGATTGAATTCCTAACGGAAGTTTCTGAAATCGAAACTGAACTTTTCGTGAAGGTGATAAAAGTTGTTTAGTAAGTGAAGAGTGTTTACGGAGTATACATCAGAATGAGGATGTTTTTGTTGTTTTAAGTGTAAGTGAGAAGATTAAGGTTAGGTTGATTATGTGTGAAAATGGTGACTTTGAGACTGATTAAACTTCTGGTGAGAGGGTCGAGAGTGGCAGTGTTGTTGGCACGAAGGTGTTAATTGTTGGCGCATTAATTAGTAATGATGGGATCTCGAAGTGAATTATTGTAATGATTTCAGTAATAGGGTGAGCGTGAGTGAGAGAACGTATGCTAAGAGTGGTGTGAAGGAGCTTGAGGTAATAGGAAGTAGGTATGCTTGATAAGCGTGAGTTAACTATGACCGTTGTGCGTGAAGGGTTGTTTGAAGTAGATTGTAGGTCATATTTTGTGCTTAAGGGGATTCATCGGAAGGATGGTAAATTGAATGGTGATTCAGGGTTCGAAGATTTTGTGAGAAATTGTTGTCAGAAATTATGTGGGTGTGTTGGGAATGTTCAAGGAAAGTGAGAATATTAATGTGCGTGAGATGAAGGAAAGTCTATTTAAACGAGTGTGTAATCTTCTATTTAATGCCGAGAGTTGTTTGAATGATTTGAATGACGTATTGAATGATATCAGTGTAAGATGTGAGAAAAGGAAAGTGATCTGTTCGCCTGCATTAATTATGGGTTTGTGGAAAAGAAAACGTAGTGAGATTCCTGCGCATTTCAGAAATAGGGATTTTTTTGAATGTGAACTTGGTTGCGAATGTTCCGAATGAAAGCTTGTATAATTCTCGTGTGACTGGATGGGATGAATGTTTGTGTGTTAGATAGATTGGATTCTAGATATAGTTAGGTCTTATTAGATATTCTCAGTCTGTCGATGCTGATGTTAATTTTATATATAGTTCATTTATATCAGGGTCCGTATACTGTGGACAGTAGAATAGGAAAGTGTGCTTATCAGCTTCTAACCTCTGACGACAAGGTCCTTGGGACATATTATATCCATAGTCTTCGCAGATATAAGAGATAGGATTTGCACCTTGGACGTAAGTATTATAAATTTTGAGCTGGTGTTCAGTAGTAAGAAAGGATTCTGTTCAAGGATGTATGAAACAATCAGAGTTGTTTGTATATAGCCATATTATTATTATTATTATTATTATTATTATTATTATTATTATTATTATTATTATTATTATTATTATTATTTGGACAAATTGTATTTCGCGTGTGTTCAGTTCAATGTGTTCAGTTATATCATACTAGGATTATTTATGAAGTTCTGTTTTGTGGTGAATCATATGTGATATCATCGATTCACCAAGGGGGCGTTATGTGATAGTACATATACCAGGTGGTTCAAGAACGTCGTACTTTCTACTTACAAATGTCCCGCATGCACAAATGATGAATGGGATGTCTACCAACTGATTTTCACAGGCGCACTACTGCCAGCGGGTAGGTTACGTCAGAATATGAAGAGATAAGGACCACCCTGTCGATCGCAGCATGTTACTCAGCGCTACGGGTCTAATGCACCCCTTGCAATAGTAAACATCGTTTTCCACCGCATATTTCTAGGCTGGAGTGTGGTACAGCCGCACTATATTTGCTGTCAGTATATCGGCAATGGATAGTGTGTTAAGCAGCGACAAATACACAGACATTGTAAAGTCAGTTGTAAGAAAAGAATATTTAATTGTAATTTCAACGGGAGATAATATCAACTTTACTTTCACCGAAGTAAATTCTTTCGTTTGTGTTATGTTATTTATTATGTAAATGTAATTAACCTGCCTCGTGGTTTATTTGTAATAATACTTTTTTGAGATTGTGATTAAATGCTTTATACTAAAATTTTCACCAGTTCTCACAAACAAACCACGGGGTAGGTTAAATAGATTTACTTAATAAATAACATAACACAAAACAAATAATCTAGCCCAATGAAAGGAACGTTGGTATTATCTCCCGTTGAAATTACAATTACAATTGAATTTATTTTACAATTGGCTTTACGTCCGCCTCTGTGGTGTAGTGGTTAGTGTGATCAGCTGCCACCCCCGGAGGCCCGGGTTCGATTCCTGGCTCTGCCACGATGTTTTGAAAAGTGGTACGAGGGCTGAAACGGGGTCTACTCAGCCTCGGGAGGTCGACTGGGTAGAGGTGGGCTCGATTGCCACCTCAGCCCTCCTCGAAGTGGTTTTCCGTGGTTTCCCACTTCTCCTCCAGGCAAACGCCGGGATGGTCCCTAACTTAAGGCCACGGCCGCTTCCTTCCTTCCTTCCTTCCTTCCTTCCTTCCTTCCTTCCTTCTTAGTTGTCTAACTCTTCCAAACATCCCATTCCTTCACCAAGATCCCTGTTCAGCATAGCAGGTGAGGCCGCCTGGGCGAGGTACTGGTCATCCTCCTCAGTTGTATACCGACCCAATGTCTCGCCCTTCAGGACACTGACCTTGAGGCAGTAGAGGTGGTTTCCTCGCTGAGTCCGAGGAAAAGTCAACCCTGAAGGGTAAGCAGATTAAGAAGGAGAAGAATTGGCTTTACGTCGCACCGACACAGATACGACTTATGGCGACGATGAGACAGGAAAGGGCTACGCGTGGAAAAGAAGAGGCCGTGGCCTTAATTAAGGTACAGCCCTAGCACTTGCCTGGTGTGAAAATGGGAAACCACGGAAAACCATCTTCAGGCCTGCCGACAGTAGGATTCGAAACCACTATCTCCTGCGTGCAAGATCACAGCTGCGCGCCCCTAACCCCACGGCCTGCTTGCCCGGTGCAATTAAATAGAAGTACGGCATGATTATGCAATTAAAATAATTTAGTATTTGAATACACACTAAGAAACTAACAGACACTAAACGAGACTGCCAGACTGACGGTTGCGCGTGGCAAGCGGGTTAATTATAACTCAGTGTCCACGACCTTGTCAAAAAAATATGTACCCCTACTACCCTTCCTCACAGCACATGCAAAGTCTCCACTACTTGCCGCAGCGCTATACAAATAGATTAGCCGCGACGAACGGCATTTTGTGCGTATTTCCACCAATAATTATGTTAATAATTAAAAATATAGGAAAGAATTAGCAGATAAGACAACAAGGCTTGTACAAATAGATTATTTTTAATCATTCCTAGTTCCAGTTGGCTAAAGTGGGAAAAAATGTAATGTTTGCTCCAAAAAGTTGGGCGAGGGTGCCACTGACACTCCTCGCACCACCCCCTAATTACCGCTACTGTTTGTAAACACGCCAAAGATACAGAAAAGTAAATTTAATAACTTATTAATTTGTACACGTGTAGACATTCCACTCGATAATAGAGTTGCATGTATGAAACTAATACTGTTCGGTGAAATACGCGTGTAAGGGGCATTGGCCTACGTCTGTTTTGAGCTTCGTCTGCATTCCGACCAGGTTGTCCAGATTAAAATAATGTCTGTGTATTTGTCGCTGCTTAACACACTATCCATTGCCGATATACTGACAGCAAATATAGTGCGGCTGTACCACACTCCAGCCTAGAAATATGCAGTGGAAAACGATGTTTACTATTGCAAGGGGTGCATTAGACCCGTAGCGCTGAGTAACATGCTGCGAGCGACAGGGTGGTTCTTATCTCTTCATATTCTGACGTAACCTACCCGCCGGCAGTAGTGCGCCTGTGAAAATCAGTTGGTAGACATCCCATTCATCATTTGTGCATGCGGGACATTTGTAAGTAGAAAGTACGGCGTTCTTGAGCCACCTGGTATAACACCGTCGCACTGTATTCAGAAGTAAGATATATTATTGCCATTATTCGTATTGTCATTATTCTTTTATTTGTATATATATATGATATTGTAAGCTGGAGGTCTCCATATGTGATATGAGTAATTTGTTTTGTGCAAGAGGGTGGGAAAACAGTGCTATTTACAACTCGATGTTCATACGGGCAGCCCAGATTTCGATGACGCGGCCTGGTTGTTATTGTAGAGGGACCCGGAAGAGGTTCGGGGCTTGGTCTCAGTATGGAAAGAGGATCTTCCACTCATGATTGCATGGCCAGGATCAATCTCGATGTATCATGAGAGACTAGGGAGAAGCTGAGGTCTATTTAGGCATGTTTTGTATTTTACCTTGGAAACATTCTACTGTATCACATTATTCATTTTATGAAATGCAATCTTGCCTTATCAGTTTAAGGAAGGGGGCGCAAAATGATTTTGGCCCAGAGGCGTTGCATTAGTTACATTCGACCCTGGGTGTAACCATATCAAAACCGCAATTCAGACATATTCAGTTGTCTACAAGTAAAGAAATGGCATATGCTATTACGTAATTACATAAGGATCTGGGCCCTACTTATAATGAAAGTTCGACTCAGCTTTCCAAAGAACAAAAGTATCCTTATTAATCTATAATCTAAGTATGAGCAGACTGTACACACGTCTTAAGATCATGCGGATTTAGCAATTGTCCTCCTTACCATAAGGCAGCGTCTCAACCGAGTTCGAGTCTTTGGATACCAGTAGCGACTGGAAGAGTGTAATTCACCGTCTTACATCTGATTTGTCGCGGTAATTTGACCACTCTAATCGAAACATATGCCTTTGCTGGCAGGACCTAGTGTTTACAGTGCACTATGTCTTCTGGTATAGGCTAGAGCAATTTTGTTACTTTCATAGATTTGTCTCTGTCTTATCCTTGGCTTTGCAATATGAAAGTGACTGAGGTATGAGCGATACTAGTAATGCCAATCTTTATGCAGCCAGTCCCTGCTATGAATGGTATGAAAGTGTTGCTCATAGGGTCGGTTGGTGTATGCATTTCAGTGGGCTTGGCAGACTGATATGTAATAGCAACTCTGGCTCGGTGAGGAAAGCAACGAGAAACTACCTCCCTCCTCAGTTCCTTAGTATGCCTCTTCAGTGATGCCTAAGCCATCTATGACAGCTGATGGCAGAGCTGTTGAGGATCCCACCAGCGGCATCGCTGACGGACTGAACATACATACAATCGAAACATGAGGGTTTGCGTAATAATCAACGACTGGAAGTCCCTGAGATAACCTCCCCAGATGCGTAGTCCTATTTGCGTTAGATGATCAAGTAGTGAATCACAGAAATGCATAGCGTTGGCGACGTCCAAATCTGAATTCTTTGCACCAATTTCCTGCAACGTGCTTTTCCTTATGGATTCTGCATGCGCCGCATATATTCACGAAATCTGTAACCTCTTCGTAAAAGAAGTGAATTACAATCATTTGAAACATGACTAAGGTGGCCCAAGATACTCGCCAGACAAACAGATTTAGTGCTTGCAAAGCACGGCTCTGGTTCGGAAGTTTCGCTCTGATGATTAGATAATGGGAAGAACTGTCCGGATCGGTGGCTAAATGACTAACGTGCTGGCTTTTGGTCACAGGGGTCCCTGGTTCGATTCCCGGCAGGGTTAATTTCTCTGACACGGAGGATGGGTGTATGTATCTTCATCATCATTTCATCATCACCAGGAGGCGCGGGTCGCCTACGGGAGTCAAATCAAAAGACCTTTACCTGGCAAGCCGAACTTGTCCTCGGTCACTCCCGGCACTAAAAGCCACACGTCATTTCATTCTTTTTTCAGGGAGTTTATTATCTGTTTTAACTCCTATAAGTCAGACTATCATTACATCCTACTTGGTGATGTTACATCGAGCAAAGAAAAACTGTGAGCACAGCAGAAAAGATTCACCTTGTTGATTCAAGATTCGTACCTATAATCGGCACACATCTCTCGTGAAATTGTGGCAGAGTTGAGCTCTTAAGATCTTTGACTGGCCCAAAAGACCACCTTCGTTTCAATGATATAGAGAATTTCATGCAAAAATGGGTTTCACTAGCCAGATTCGAGATTTCTGTCTCAGCTTATTTTTCGGGTAAGTGACCCGGAGTACACTCTATGTTATCTCAATGCATGATAACGGAAGGCTACAGTATGTAATGGAGCCTAGTGTTCGTTTTACCACAAAATTGTTTGACTACTGTCCTAAATGGTTAGCGTAGTGGCCTTCGGTTTAGTAGGCCCGGGTTCGATTCCCAGCCGCGTCGAGGACTTCTAATTTTAAATAGTTAATGCCCTTAGATCGGGGACTGGGCTTTTGTGTTGTTCCCAACATCCCTGCAACTCATACACCACAACACGCAGTTTTCCATACACTGCAGATGCCCAGATGCCATCCACCCTCGTCGGCGGGTCTGCCTTACAAGGGCTGCACCAGTCTAGCAATAGCCACACGAAATTGTAATTAGCATATTATACAACTAAAGATATAACTTTCCACGTCTCCTTAGACTGAATATCTACAGTAATAGCCTCTGATGATAGTGCATTAGTTGTACGAACTCTTCGTATACCTGAACTCAAATTCGCATATATTTAGGCTTACGCATTGGTACGCATGTTACGGTTTTAGCAGAGAAAAATAATGTCGTAATGCAGTTTTCTTCTTCAAATTGTGATTATTTATATACTTGCCGTTGTTCCGCCGCTGTAGAGTACAGTAGTGCGCTTGTCAACGAGGTACGGCCGGTTTCTTACGCTAGAAAGATGCTAGCAGACGATAACCACGCAAGCCTTGGCCTGGTTGACCCTCGCCTCCCTCTGACATTTTCACTTTATTGACTCGCTTGTTCCACTACTAGACCTTGGATCATTTTGATTGAACGGGTAGGGACATATCTGGATTTCTAATTTATCAAACAATGTATTAGTAAGTTGTACAATAATCTTAGATTTTCCGTATACAAATTATTTGCATTCAATTATTTCACTTTATTATATGAATTAAATGCTGTACCGATTCTTTCATGACACCGACATTCAAAATGTTTGGTTTCCATAGAGAAATCCTCGAGAAAGTTTAAGGCTATATTTTCGGAATCTTTCTGTTCAAATGCTAACTTGCCTTCTGAAAGGAACATAGCTTGTTAGACATCTTTGCCGTAGAGGTGAAGTTAATTTTCTATTTTGCAGAACACTCCTTGAGTGTCGTTCAATAGAAATGATCCTCTACGCTGATTTTTCGTCGAATTAGATGATTGTATGGGAAAACATCAAACAAGTGCATGAATACTGTACATGCCAGCAGTTCCCGCAGATGTCTTCTTCACCAGGAGGCGTACAGTGTCATTGTCTGGTATGTGGTAATTTACTTCTTCTCATAACTGTAGCTTTTGATTAGGTGGTCATCATGTATGTGTTTGTTATAGTATATTATTTATGGGTACCAAATCTACTGGACATTTTATCTGTAGTTAACCTCATTTTAAGAATTGGAGCAGAGTAAGGAGACCAGTGAATCACAAATCTGTCAATAACACCCAAATTAACGAACAACTCTTCGTTCTTTCCACATGAAATAATCGAACAACATGGGTATAAGCCAGTAAAATAAGAATAACCTGAAATATTCCTACGGAGGAAAGACTTTCTACGTAATAGTGCACTGTCTGTAGTCACTCGTCTGTAGAGCCAGAACAGAGCAAAGATATCATATTCGTGTATTCAAAGCTAAATGAAATCAATTAAATTCTGTTTACTGAAATAAAGTAGACAGTAATGGAAGCAGCATGTGGTGAATATTGCAGGAATCAGAGGAAATACTATCCAGGAAGTAAACGAGGATGTATAGTAATGGTTGAAACACTTGACTCCTATCAGCAGAAGAGACTGAAGACGAACTCTTTACTAATATACTTTGTTTCTTAAAATACACTTTCTCTACAATTGAGGAGTGTCTGTTCAAGAGGTGCCATTTCCACCTTATGAAAGTTGTGGTAAAAGCGCAAGAAACTAAAAATAAAATCACATGGAACGAACTCATGATCGAGTTTGGCACAGATTTTAAGGAAGTACATCTTCCTGGTCTGGATTGCTCATGGCAATCGATAATATTCAACTACTGTAATGTATGTGGACGAAATATTGATTTATTTTTTGGAAGTGAAATAGCACCTTTTGAACAGAAACTCCTCAATTATGTCCTCAGATCTTTCTCTAACTCCTATCTATTCCATTCTCTCTACTGCCCACAACCTACCTTACTGAAGAAGTCCGTGTGATATGTTTATATAATGGACGATGTACTGATAGAAAATATTTCTGTTGGAGTAATAATTTCTTAATATACGTTGTTGAAAGTTGTGTTTTAGCATGTGATAAAGTATGCCACATCATTTGCATATGATTCCATAGTTGAAGAGTATTTGATAAATTTGATTGGTGCCAATTTGTACAACGGTCTAAGAACTATTCGGTAAGTAATTAACTTCTGAGAATACAGCAACAAAGACCATGAAAACGAACTCAAACAATGCACTGCTATAGAGTTTTCACGGTCGGTCTGGTTATCTGGAATTTTGGAAGGGAATATTGCACAGTAAAGAACGTTTGAAGGTATTTACGAACCCTCATCCCGAAAGCTGGCTTGATCCATAATAGCTCGTAGACAGCCTAGGCGTCATAAATGGGCCGTACTAGGGAAATGAGGAGCAAGGTAATTTCCTGTTGCTTACATCATCGAGGCAGGATATGCTATTCCATATCAATCCTCCAAGTTCACTGAATTGTACACACCAGCGTACTTTATAGACAACGCCTTCATACCATTCATAACAAGGGCTGAGTACATAATAAACAGTATTGCTAGCATAGTTCATATGCCACTTCGTTATTGTCAAGGCCAAGGATGAAGCAAGCAGGTCGATAAAGGTAACAAAATTTTTGAGCCTCTACAGTAAGCAAATTGTTGGAGAGGTGGAAATAATGCAGTGGCAAAACTATCGTCAGTTTGCGTTCGCACCACATGTAGAGGGAAGGTGGAGCTATGCAACGCATCTAGTTGCACCAGTACAGTTCCTGCAGACACACGAGTGCGAAATCATCAATCTGTGATGTCAAACCGGACCGCCCTAAACTGATGCTTCCGAAGGTGGAACGAGTATGGATAAAAATCTGGGGGGTGCGTGGAAGGTTTCTGGAACATAATCTTCTTCCTGCACTGCGCACGAAACGGAGCCATTTCCAAACTCGTCCATCCATTGTCCTGCATGGCCATGCCTGCTGTCTCACTGCTGCTGCTGTGAAGGAATTAGAGGCGCGATGGAGGCCGGAGGTTCTGGAACATCCACCTTATTCACAGGACATGAGTCTCTGCGACTTCGATCCGTTCCCAAACTAAGAAACCACTCCGAGGGAAGTGTTCCCACTCATGTCATAAGCTGATAAGCGAAATTTCACAGCAGAAACTTAAAAGTTTAATGTCAGCAATTATTTTGATGAAAATCTTTATGTTCATACGGACTTTGGGTGCTAGTGGCTGCCTGCACGCTTTCCTGGTCCCCGGAGAAGGTGCAGGCAAGGGCTTCCAATACCCACAACCTCTGCACTAAGTCGGATAGAGTGGTTCGGCCAATTTTCGTCCACCTTTGCTCATTTACATTGTGAACCTCAGGCAGTAAGCCGTTCTGGAGGTGGCAATATCGTTTCTTAATTTGTCGACTGTCAATGGGTAATATAAATCGCGTCCTTCCAAACGAAGTCGGCAAGCCTTCTCTGACTCGGTTAAGCAGTCCCCTTTCAAGTTAATCTGTCATGCAAATACAATTCCTCGGAGACGATTAGATCTGTTTTTGTCGATTACAACCAGCGTCCCTTGTTCTTAGGATCACCATTATTAGCTACCCCCCCCCCCTAGCGTCAAACCAAACTGTAGATGTACTGTGAACTTAGCAATTTTCAAGTCAATCTGATATTCATTTTTCGTGTTATGGCTAAGATCATAAAGAAATGTATGAAGTGTAGCTATCACCACTATTTTGTGAAAAAACTATCTATTATGAGATGAACGTAAACTTGAGCAATTTTGAGTTCAGTGTAAATCATAAGTTCTAGCCAGGAGTTACACTGCAGATCATCATTACAAAAAATAAAAGCCTCTCTTTATTGTTTATTTCATACCTGTTGCTGGTTTTACGTCCCACTAACAACTTTTTACGGTTTTTAGAGAATTCGAGGAGCCAGAATTTTGCCCCGCACGATATTTTTACGTGCCAGTAAATCTACCGACACGAGGATGACGTATTTGAGCACCTTCATAAATCAATGGACTGAGTCGGAATCGAAACAGAGCTTCAGCTCAAAAGGCCAGTGCTCTACCGTCTGAGCTACTCACCCCGCTTCTCCTTAGGCTATCGTTTGTCTGTTATAGTGCCCTGAGGTTATGGATTCAACAAATGTCGAAAAATTCTGCAATAATTCGATTCGTATCAACATTTTTAATGATTCATGAAATGAAAGCCCATAGCAAAACAGTTCGATGTGGCTCTGAGTGTTACTCTACTGAGCATGTTGAAGACACCATGTGGTGATACATTAGAGTACTACCCGCGAGAGCGGTCGATCAGTGCGTGCTACTCGCTGGGGAACGATGACAGAGGGAGATCAAATGACCTGTGCACTTAGCAGGACATGTACCAAGCTCCCAGCTAATAAATAGAATGTACAGTACTTATAAACATAATTAAATGCCAAATACGGATTACTCTTACACCTCAGTATTTCACGGCTGATAAGTCACGGGTGTACGATAAAATGCAATCCTGAGCTGCACATGCAAATTTACTTCGAAGGAGTCATGGTTACAGCATAGATAGATGTTTCAGTGGAACTATCCAGCTCTTTATTCCTATCATTGCAACAACGACAAATATAATAGGTGTTATCTCGGAAAAGAAGTAATAGGGTCTTATGTCTAAATATTAACCATTCCTTTATATTAACGTCATTTGAACTCGTGGAAGAATTTCGGCGATGCAAGGTTGGGAAAGAGCTGGGATTGGGGAGGTAGCGACCGTGGCCCTATTGACTATTAACAGTACAAGTACACTGTAAATACAAATTCACATAGAATGTAAGTGATTGAGTGATTTACATCTCGTTTAAATTCTATCCAAGTCCCTTAAAGCGCAATAGTGTTGGGTATACGGGATGGCGGGATGTAGCTCTTGCTTTAGGTAGATCGTGGAAAGTGGCTACGCTTGCTATTTGTGTTGAATAATATTTGTGTTTGACATTAAGGAATTGTGGAGTGATTCGTTATTCATCGTATGATGTTTACATGACAATTGTACATTAAAATAATGTAAATAACGAGTAAATGGCGAGACAATATACAAAGTCCCATAAAATGTGACGAAAACATCGATCGGGATGGACCCAACAATGATCGAGGTATGAACAAATACATTTCGAGTATTATGTGGCTGTTGGTATTTTGACATAGCCACGGTCTTTCATTTTTACGTGGAAGCCAAAAAGCAGGGACGTGACATTTCATTTCAAAATTCCACATGCACTGTTCAGGATTCGAACTGCGTCCAACTTGGTGCGAAACCAATATGAATGTCTCTCAGCTATGGTTCCCCAACAAGAGCTATCGGTCATATTTATTACACTGCGGCATCATTATGCGAGGGTACGATATGCAGAACGTACAGAATTCAGTACCTTGTGCAAGCGGCATGCGTGACTATAATTACTGCTGCTGCACGGTACAACTGAAAGAGGAACGGATATTGGGTGTGGTCTAAGGTTTGTCAGTTTTGCGGATCCAATAAATTTGCAAAGTTCATCTGCTATATACACGTGTGGTCCATGGTAATCAGTTGTTGTATAATCATGAAACGTACGTGTTAGATGTTACAGATCCGGTGAACACAGAGACCAAGGAAGAAGTGGAACGTGATGAACATCCAGGGACTATCGGACGTTGCGCATCACATGCCGTAGACCATTATTCTGTTGGTAAATGGCCCCCAAACATATCCTGAAGACATCACGGAGATGAAACAATGGCGGACCAACATCACAGGAATACGTCTTAGGCGCGAGCAGAAATGGAATACAATCCCCTATTGGTTCGTAAAAGCTGTTCATGTAACGTCTGAAAATGTTGGCAGAGTTTCATTGAAAGTAAGCATAGTTACATTCCTTGTAACAGGCATTACTCTTCTAACGACAGCAATCAAAGCGAAATGAAAGGAATGGAGGATAAAACTGAATGAGTCGAACTAATCTTTGCAGGTGGTATAGACGCTAGGATAGTAGCTTCCCGTCCAGTTTTCCTGAGTTCGTTCCATTCTCTCGCGCGCGTTTAATACTAATTCCAGAGACCGAATTGGGTCAAATGCTCACTCTCGTTCATCCTGGAGGGGCTTTTCGTGATTTCCAGACTAGGACTCCAGGTGAATCTTAGGATACCTAAAATATAGACCACGGCCAAAATAATACGCCTTCACACAAGGAATCGAAAGAAACGCTAAACGAAGGCCTTTAATGAGTATTTCATTTTTAAATGACACGTCTCCGAAAATACATTTCAGCTGACAAACTATTATATACCGTCATATGAAAAACCATGCTGGGTACAAGCAAACTGACGGAAGAGATGGTGACCCACAATTCTCACGGACTTACGAATAAGGTGGCTATTAAACTTAATATATCACGGGTGTAACGCGGACAGTTACCATTGAAAGGGAAAAGGTCAGAAGTCAATGAGGTGGTTGTGCTAATATAGTCTGCAAACCTACTTCAACTTTCTATCTGGTTATCAAAGACACGCGAGTTATGACCTCTTCTGTTAAATTGTTGATATAATTTTTCCAACTAGTTGCGGTACACATCTGAATTGATTTTCACTTGTATGGTTAAGTTATAAGCCCCCCCGTCGTGTAGAGGTAGCGCGCCTGCCTCTTACCCGGAGGACCCTGGTTCGATTCCCGGCCAGGTCAGGGATTTTTACCTGCATCTGAGGGCTGGTTCGAGGTCCACTCAGCCTACTTTTATTTTGGTTAAGTTATAACTCACAGTGAAGGATACTTTCGGAATTCCACCAGACACAGAATATAGTCTTTCCAAGAACACGAATTTGGCACCTGGGGCAGTTAAACTTCCACGCTCTATTGTCGTGAAATTCCAACTGTTATATCCAGTCCCTAGTCTTTTCAAAATTTGTTCTGTTCTTTGGCGCTTTAGAAGAAAATCATATAAGGAAGATTCGTCCACGTAGTTTCTCTTTAACAGTTTATGTGAGACCGAGAAATGCTAACCAAAGGAGCAAGTGCGATTCAGTAAATGTTCTTAAACAGGACTTTGGGAATGTTCAGTCTCTGCTTATTTCCAGTCCATTAATTTTGGGTTGACCTCAATGTTAATAGCCGGCCCCGTGGTGTAGGGGTAGCGTGCTTGCCTCTTACCCGGAGGCCCCGGGCTCGATTCCCGGCCAGGCCAGGGATTTTTACCTGGATCTGAGGGCTGGTTTGAGCTCCACTCGACCTGCGTGATTACAATTGAGGAGCTATCTGACGGTGAGATAGCGGCCCCGATATCAAGAGCCAAGATTAACGGCCGAAAGGATTCGTCGTGCTGACCACACGTCACCTCGTAATCTGCAGGCCTTCAGGCTGTGCAGTGGTCGCTTGATAGGCCAAGGCCCTTCAAGGGCTGTTGCACCATGGGGTTTGGTTTTTTTCTCAATGTTAATATTTTAAGTGTTCGTGATCGACTGTACCTGGGCTAAAATTGCACTAAACCCTTCTGAGTTGATTTCACAATAACACACTCTCTATACAATATGCCGTCCGTGCAACATCACGTGTGGAAAATGTCAACTTTAGTTCATCCGTATTAGGAACTCAAGAACTGATCGTACGTGAACTTGACCTTGTGACTGGTTGTAATACCGACGTGCTTGCCAAGAATACGACTGCACATGAAACTATCACACATAATGAAAACGCTTAAAAATTTCCAATGACCGAATAATTGTAACCCCCTGTGGATGGGGGACGCAGACAAAAATACACCCGCGGTATCCCCTGCCTGTCGTAAGGGGCGTCCAAGGGATGATGGAATTAGAACCACGAAACTACTTGTGATTAGTTCTATCATGCTGGGAACACCATGGGTTGCCTTTTATTTGCGAGTAGTACCACTATGTTAGGTACACAATAGGTTTGTGATTAGTAGTAGCAGAGATGGTTCGCTATGGGTTTACAATACCTGCGATTAGTACCACTGTATGCGGAACACCACGGGCTTACGTTGCCTGTGATAAGTACCATTATACAGTATGAGCGACACCGTGGGTCTGCGTTGCCTGCGATTTGTACCCACTATGTGAGGAACACCACGGGATAGTTCGGGTCCCTGTGATTAGTACACCTAGGTGAGGAACACCATGGGCTTGCCTTGTCTGAGTGGCGCTATTATGTGAGAAACACCATAGGTCTGCGTTGCCTGGGCGACGTAGAGTACATTACTTGTGAGTAGTACTATAATGTGTGAAGCACCGTGAGTTTACGTTACTTTTGATTAGTGCCGCTACATGAGAAATATCATAGTTCTACTTTACTAGAGATAAGTACCATTATGAGGGGCCGTTGACCTGGATTTTGGGCCCATTTAGACAAGAAGCATCATGGATTCAGGATTGGGCTTTGGAAGCAGCCCCTTGGTCAGTAATACGATTGTTTAAAGACAGTTTCTGGGAAGGTGGGGCATTGCGGGTCGGATCCACTGATTGTTTAAGTTCATCATCATTGTTCATCGTCGTCTTTTTGAATTCTAGTCACTGGATCGAGTTTGTAATTATTTTTAACTTTCATTATTGTGAGTTGGATCCACTGATTATTTTAAATTCATGTTCATCTATCGATTCTTCATCATCATGTTTTGAATTCTGGTCGTGGATGAATTTTGGACTTTTAAAATTTTCATTACATTTCGTCCCATTTTTACTATTAGGGGCCAGTGACCTTGATGTTAGGCCCCTGTAAGCAACAAGCATCATCGTCATCATCGAATAATTGTGACTCTTTTAATTTACTCTCCGATCTCAGTTGTACGGCTCTTGTTATCTTCGGACTCCGACTAAATTAGATTTTTAAAGTCTAAGGTATCTCATTACCGTGCCATTCCTGGACTTCCCCTTCTCTGCCCTATACCCTCATAAGCTTCTTGGTTTGAGAGGTTGAATGTTTCTTCGTCCCATTTCATTCACATAGTTCATGCTTGCCACGAGCTTACAACATACAAGATTCATATAGTGACCAAGGAACTCCACCTAAATCTAGCATTTCTTCCACATAAATGTCAAGGATTTGTCTCACCATTGGTACACGGTCTCTGTGATCCATGTTGGAAACTTTTCCAACTCCGACGGTATTTAAATATTGGTCGTAGATAACCGAACTCTATGTGGCAAGCGTCTTTCTAATTGCTGACACCATTCCACCTCTCTGCGATGTGTTCTTTCACCAGATTTGTTCAACCATTGGAAATGTCTGGGTCATGAACATTCGACGGGTGCAGCATTTGCAACTCTTTGGCAACGAATGGTGTTGAACTTTCCTAAGTGATGATGGATGTCCACGCCTCAGGAAACCATTCAATTGTAATCCAATACTCAGATGAGTGCGGTTGGTTTTAGAACTCATATTGATTTATTCTGCACACCTTATAAGTACTGTAGTGAAATGTTGATAGCTTTTTAAGTATCGCGCATTGAACATGGGCATCGGATGAAAATCAGACGACTACCTGAACTGCTGCATGTGTTCGAATGTTTATGAAAAGCGGTATAAATATTCAACATGTTGAGAGTATCTTAAATTTTTGTCCTTCATGGTTATATATTTTCTCTATCCTATATACTCTCAGTCCACGAGAGTTCCGAGCTCCTTCCTTCCTTCCTTCCTTCCCTCTGTCATAGCGCTAATGGCTACGATGGCAGTCATCCATAAGCAAATAGGCGATCAATCATTATAATCGGGAGATAGTGGGTTCGAATCCCAATGTCCGCAGCCCTGAAGATGGTTTTCCGTGGTTTCCCAATTTTCACACCAGGCAAATGCTGGGGCTGTACCTTAAATAAGGCCACGGCCGCTTCCTTCCAATTCCTAGGCCTTTCCTATCCCATCGTCGCCATAAGACCTATCTGTGCTGATGCGACGTATAGACACTAGCAAAAAGAAGCATTATAATCGCAGGGCGTGAATCCATGAATACCAATACAAACACTTTTAGTGCATGCTGATTGCATATGCTCTTTCAAAAAGTAAGCTACCTTCTTGTATTGTGTGATGAAGATAATATTGAAATAGGGGTTTTCAGGCACTGGGGAACGTACATTTCAGATAATATTCTATATCTCTGTAATTATCTGAGGGATTTTCTTGAAATTTGACCCATACATATTATCGAAAGTTTTGTAGCTGTGTGAAAAACGATTTTGTGTGATGGGTTATTGATGGCTTTTAAAAATTGTGTTCCCATATTTTTCGAAAAACGCAGTATTCCCAAAAGTGAAGCAAAAACCGGGCTAGATATTCGGTCTTCTTAAAAATTGAGGTTTTCTTTTAAAGGATTAACCACCCTGAAATTGACAGGTAGATTTATACAGATTTCAGAATAATTCAAATTTTAATTTTTGAAATCATAGGGTGCTTTGGAGGGTTTTTTGCCTACAGCCCCTTCAGTTTTTAAATTAAATATGACCATTTTTGTCCATCCACAAGAAGAGGTAAAATTGAAGAAATTTTTAAAATTTTAAATGGATCATCCAATTAAGTTATGGAATATGAAATCAAAATGTTTGACCTTTTTGTTTATTCACTGACGAAGAGATAAAATAATATAACTCAAAAAATAAGTCATGCGAGTTGAGTGTTGTGCTTATATGCTACGCCCATTATCTTGAGCTTATAACATTTCAATAAAATGCAAATATACTTTTAAAAAGAGGTGTTATTCATTGACGTAAATTGATGCAGAGGCGAAAGATGATGTCATTTATTAGGTAAAACTAAAAAATCAAATATTTAAGATATTGTTCATCTATAAACCTCCTAAAACCAACACAAGGTGGAAACTCGTTAATACGGTGATTTGTTATTGTTATCTCATTTATTTACATTGAATAAATATTGTTTACTTTCAGAAGTTCGTTTATTTCGCATTTTATGAAAAAGTGAGCTAGTCTCAAACTGTAGATGCGTCGTGCTTGCTGTTTCCTCAGAAGCTCTCCGTTCAATTACCGACTCATCCAAGGATTCTAACTTTAAAGTGAAGGCTGGAACGGGGCTCACGATGCCATATGAGGATGTGCGTGATATGAGATAACAAATTCTGTCAAAAAAACTTAAGCAATATAACTGTGAATGTCAAAATTTTGATCAGGTCATACTCCAATATATGCAGGTCATCTAGCTAAGCTGCAAGTTGTCTTGCTGGTCGAGACGCTCAATGGACTGAGGGTAAAAGTTTGTAAAGTTAGTTTCCGTTCCGTTCAATGTTTTTCGTAGTCTAATATAACTCGGTATGCGTGTATTAAATTTGGTCACTTTCCATTATAGTATCAAGAGTTGCTCAAAATGGTCTCATGAAAACTACACTAAATTTCCAGATGAAAGAAGTAATAATGTTAGAGACAGCCGCTGTCCAATGCATTCGATCGAATTACAAGCCGTATACTGCTAGTCTCTTCTCCATTTCATGAAATACAAGAATGTTCAGTGCTGAAGCTTGTGAATGCCTGCTCATACCTCATGGCATGTTCACTGACTCAATGAAGATGGTAGATTAGCGTACCAAATGGATCGTATGTTAGATTGCCTTGTCACACGCACACATTTCTTCACCCTGACCGTACGCTTTACCTCGTTAATAGGCCACCATTCCGAATAAAATCGCGCTAGCCTTTAAACTTGCTCTAGGAAAAATGTTAGAAAATGGCTCAAAAATGTATTAACAACTAAATGATCAAGGTTTAGAATGATAATATTAATTATTACCTTTTGTGGCCCATGAGGTACTTGCAGGCAGATGGTAGTTGAGTAACGTAGTCTCTGGCTTCTTACCAAGTTAGCTGCGGTTTGAATTCCGCTCAATACGCGTGGGAATATTTGAAATAAAAAATCACTTGTTTGTGTTTCACATTCCACGTAAAACTGGAGGTCCCGTGGCTATTATTCATTTCACGAAATCAACAAACACTTCACCGAGCAAGTGGTTGTGCCGTTTGGAACACGTAGGTATCAGCTTGCATTCGGGAGATTGTGGGTTCGAGCCCCACTGTCGAAACCCTGAAGATAGATTTTTCGTGGTTTCCCATTTTCACACCAGGCAAATGTTGGGGCTGTACCGTTAATTAAGGCCACGGTCTCTTGGTTCCCTCTCCTAGTCCATCGTCGCCATAAGATCTATATATGTCGGTGCGACGTAAAGCAAATTGAAAAAATGTCACGTAAAACTAGAGCTTGATGTTACTGTAATAAAAACAATTAGTACTATTATTATTATTGTTATTAATATAATTAATTCGTACTCGTGGGTCAAGCCTCCTTTGATCGTCATCCCTATATACACGTCTGCACTAAAGCCTTAGAAAACCAGGTTAAATATGCGATATCCCGAATTCAAACAGTTTTTATTCCTAAAGTTAAACCACTCTGTTCAGGCCGTGACTGCCCTAACAGGAGTGGAAGGAAAATACTTCCACTGTTCGTAGCATCGGCACTAGGTGGGGCAGAGTGATTTAGTTCTATTACCGGCCAGTATTGCTTCCAAACTTAATCTGGTACTCATTCTTGCTGTAGGCTGAGTGAACCTCAAATCCATCGGCCTCTCTAGAGTTGAGAACCGTTCTAAATTTTTCGACGTCCTCACGGGGAGTCAAACCCACGTCCCTGCGGATAAATTGAGCACGACTTTGCCACCTCGGGTTGGCATACCCTAGCTTGTATTCCCATTTTCATGAATTTATTTAAATAATAATGACACGACAATTTCTGCTTGATCCTGCAATATAAGACTTTCCATTGTTCTACGTCGCACCGACACAGACAAGTCTTATAGCGACAATGGTATAGGATAGGCGCAGGAGTGCAAAGGAAGTAACCGTGGCCTTAATTAAGTTACAACCCCAGCAATTGCCTGGTTAGAAATTGGAAAACTACACAAGACGATCTTCAGGGCTGCCGTCAGTGGGGCTTGAACCCGCAATCTCCCTAATGCAAGCTCATACCTACGTGATCCGAAGCGCACAGCCACTTGCTTGGTTAAGTGATTGTAGATGTCGTGAAAATAATAACAGCCACGGGACCTACAGTTATACGCGGAATCTGAAACACACACACTTGAATTCTTATTTCAAATATTGCCACGCGTATTGACCGGAATTCAAACCGCAGCTAACATGGTAAGAAGCCGGAGACTACGTTACTCAACTACCATGTGCCTGCAAGTACCTCATGGGCCAGAAAAGTAGCTTGGTCGTTTCATTGTTGCTTCAAGCAAGGGATTAGATAGGCCTGCATCGTGGTTATCAGCCCTGCTTAACCTACTTTGTATCTCTATCAGTATGTCGGCGAGGTGTCAGTATTAGTGTGAGTACATGGAGCTAGGATTGAGAAAAGCTCTCATGGTGTATATGTTCAGTCTCAGCTTTCCCCTGGCGTTCAAGTGGGAAGGCCATAGGAAATAACTTCCAAGATGGTTGAGAGTGGGATTTTAACCCACTTGTCTACTCGATTAAGTTACCTGCGGCAGGATTCAATCCACTTCATTCCAGTCCCTTAGAATTTCAAGGCAGAACCGGCATTCGAACCCGTAACCCCCCTCCCATTGCACTACAGCCCGTGAAGACCCTTGGCCTACCAAGCGACCGCTGTTCAACCCGAATGGATGCAGATTACGAGGTGTCGTGTGATCAGCACGATGAATCCTCTCGGTCGTCCCTCGGGCCATTCTAAGGTTGTGATGTCGTGGAGAGCTTCTCTGGAGATGCATGCAGTGTGAACCCGGGCATTGTCCTGTTGAAACATCCCATTAGCAATGTTCGCCATCATAGGGACAACCACTGGATTGAGTACCGTATCAACGTACTGTCGAGCAGTCATAGTGCCCTCAACAAGCGCTAATTGTGATTTCACATTAAAGCCAATAGCTCCCCAGACCATAATGCTTGGTGTTGGCCCTGTGTGCCTCTCGACAATAAGATCTGATCGGCCCCTCTCTCCGGTACGTCGGCGCACACGATTCCGGCGATCATTGCGGGCAAGACAGAAGCGCGATTCATCACTAAAGACGATCTTATGCCATTCGTTGACCCACGTCGATCTTTCTCGACAGCAGGCCAGCCTTACGCGTCGCTGTTGTGGGGTCAATAGAACACCTTCTGCAGCGACTAGGGCTCGTAAGTCAGCTGCACGCAGGCGATTACCAACTGCTTGTTGTGTAACGTGGGTTGCCACAGCTGCTCGAATTTGCGCTGCTATTGCATGGGGTTCCATTCGGGACATCCGAATGATGCTGCGATCCTCTCTCACAGTTTTCTGTCGCGCTGGGCCTGTGCCAGGTCTACGAGTGTGGGTGCCTTCATTTGACCACTGCTGCCATACACGTTGTACCGTAGATGCCTGTCGGTCAACACGTGCAGCGACAGTCCTTAGCTTTAATCCAGCCTCACACAGCCCAATTATCCGAGCCCTCTCAAACGGCGACAGTTGTTGATAGCGTGCTCTTCTCTGTCGTCGAGGCATGATTGACAGGGAACACTTCACTGCACAAACTGCATGTCAACTACGCTACACCAGAGTCCGTATACTGGAGTTGATTCCTCCGCGACCAATCACGTGGGGAGACCTGTACGAACAATCCAATGGGTCTGAAACTTTGATCGTTTACATACCTACATGGCTTCGTTCCATATCTTGAAAATCAACACAAATGACCAATGCCTTCATGGTGTTGCAATTTCCATTTTCTTAAGAGTAAATGAAGTGAAATGGCGTATGGCTTTTAGTGCCGGAAGTGTCCGAGGTCATGTTCGGCTCGCCAGGTGCAGGTCTTTCGATTTGACACACGTAGGCGACCTGCGGGTCGTGATGAGGATGAAATGATGATGCAGACGACACATGCACCCAGCCCCAGTGCCAGCGAAGTTAACCAATGATGGTTAAAATTCCCGACCTTGCCGGGAATCGAACCCGGGACCCCTGTGACTAAAGGCCAGCACACTAACCATTTAGCCAAGGAGCCGGACTACACTTATGATATTAATCCAGATCACTTGTATTGGGCGACTGTGTGCTGTTGTAATACTGGGCCTGGATGAACTCGTGCTCGCGCCCTGCTCTTTTTGCGGAGTGAAGAATATGTTGGTGAAAATTCTCGGTTAAAATAGCATTTGTTAGGGTTAGAAATGAAACTCGTACGATGCATTTTCCTAGATCTACCGTATCATACAAAACATGTATGGAGTTTAAATCGGGAACTTAAGAAAAATATCTCAAGGATGGCAAGAGTGAGATTTTAAACTACCAGGCTCCCAAATATGTGTACTTATATTACTGACCAGCACTTTGAACGTTCTGAGGTGTATTTGATCACTCTCAATGCACTTATTAGTACAGGCCTTGTAACATTACTAAAGAGATAACGGGCATATTGGGATGAGTATGTTTATCATTCTTAACAGAAAGTGGTATCCCCATCAAAGTTCATCATTTTTATGCGAATATTTTGATTACATTCAAACTAAGGAATTTAACTTTTCACTTAGAATATACTAATAGTAAAATGTACATTTTACGCACATTTCTGAAGTGTAATCCTTAGAAAACGCGGTGTATCCAGGATTGGTTTCCTGAAGGAAATTACTTGGTCTTCAAATATAATGCTATTTCAAGAACACGAAAGTAACTTAAACACTTCATGCATATTTTAAATTAAAAATATATACATTGGAAAATTACATACATACATACATACACTGTTATGCCTTTCAGTGTTCTGTCTGTATACTTCTGTGTATTTACTAAATGCCTTCACAATCCTCTTACTTGTAACCAGCAATGTGGCATCTTTAGTTCCACGCCTCTAATCTTTAAATAATTAAAAACTGAATCTAACCATCGTCATCTTGGTCTCCCTCTACTTCGCTTACCCTCCCTGACAAGAGTCCGTTATTCTCCTAGGTAGCCTACCCTCCTTCATTCGCCTCACATGACCCCACCACCACAGCTAGTTTATGTGCACCGCTTCATTCATCGAGTACATTCCTAACTTAACTCTTTATCTCATCATTCCGAGTAATCTCCTGTCATTGTTCCCACCTGTTTATAGCAGCAACCATTCTCGCTAGTTTCATGTCCGGTACTTCTACCTTATGAATAAGATATCCTGAGTCCAGCCAGCTTTCAATTCCGAACAGCAAAGTTGATCTGAAAACAGACCGCTGTAAAGATCGTTTCGTCCGGAAGCTGACTTATTTGTAAGTAACCGTTCAACCCAGGACTGTGGACGTATAACGCATGTCAAGGAAGCCGACAACAAGCTACTGCGAGACCAATCATCTATCCTCCAACAATTGTCAGACTACTTCGTTGATATCAGCAACAAACAATTTACACACCCACCAATTGAAAGTCCTGATCGCGCCTTGGAACCTGTGTTATTAATTACAGCTGAGGAAGTAAGGACTGTCATCAAGAAGATAAAGAATGAGAAAGAGACTGCCCCAGTTGACATACCAGCAGAAATATGGAAAATGCTTGGAAAGCCTGCTTCAGAATTCCCTGCTACACTCTTCATCCAGATCATCACCGAGAACAAACTTCCTTACACAGCACGACAGTTCCAATTTGGAAGGGTAAAGCAGCTGCGAGTGACTACTCGATTTACCGCCCTATTCGACTCCTCTGCCATACACTCAAAATATTCGAGCGAGTGATGTACAGGCGGCTCCCCGAGCTCGATAGCTGCAGTCGCTTAAATGCGGCCAGCATCCAGTATTCGGGAGATACTGGGTTCGAAACCTCCTGCCGGCAGCCCTGAAGATGGTTTTCCGTGGTTTTCCATTTTCACACCAGACAAATGCTGGGACTGTACCTTAATTGCTGGGCTGAATGGCTCAGACGGTTAAGGCGCTGGCCTTCTGACCCCAACTTGGCAGGTTCGATCCTGGCTCAGTCCGGTGGTATTTGAAGGTGCTCAAATACGTCAGCCTCGTATCGGTAGATTTACTGGCACATAAAAGAACTCCTGCGGGACTAAATTCGGGCACCTCGACGTCTCTGAAAACCGTAAAAGAGTACTTAGTGGGACGTAAAGCAAATAGCATTATTATATTATTATTAGTATGTACCTTAATTAAGGCCATGGTGCACTCCTCGCTTTCATGGCGTTCCAGAAGTTTATGTAAGCTGGTTACAATTTTTATATCACCATAATCACTGTCGTGGTCCGGAGTCCAGCCGTACACTGAACTGAAATCGATCACCACAATGTTTCATCCTCTGCATAGATACAGCAATGGCTGATATACAGACACTGCACCTTTGGGACCTTCTCTACGCAGGTAATGTGTTAACTGTGCAAGAAATACGCCTCGAACTCAAACACGAGACGCAAGCTTGGACGAATGGACTGGCTGAGAATGGATTGCGCCTCAACATCAATTAGACTGAATCCCTAGAACGTGGCACCCAAACCAGTGGTACCGTCGGAATTAACGATCACGATCTGCAGAAGACCAACCATTTTAAATTTCCAGGATCCCTTGTTGCCTCAAAATGCAATGCCACTTCTGATACCCGAGCTTGGCTCAAGTGGAGATATGCTTCCGGAGTCCTCTGCGTTAAAAAGATACCTCACCATCTAAAAACAAATATTTACAGCACCGTGGTACGACCAGCAGCCATTTATGGGGTAGAATGTCTCCCAATGACGAAGAAACATGAGCAGGCTCTGCATACTATGGAGATGAAGCTGCATCGATGGACTCCTGGACTGACTCATTGTGACAACGTGGGAAATGGAGACGTTCGATAAACGTTTGGCGTTGCACTAATTGTAGAAAACGTAAGGGAAGCTCGTCTCCGCCGGTCACGTAATGACAACTCTATTGTAAAAGCATCTCTTCAATTAGACCCGGGTGGAATACGACCATGTGGGAGACCATTACAGTGGTGGACCGATAACATCCAGTCCGACATGCTTGACGCTGACTTCAAACTTGAAGATGTTCCCAACAGACTGTAATGGAGGAAATAGCGCAAAAGAGCGGACTCCATACGTCAGGATCAAGGCTAGGAAAGAGAGACTGTTGATGGCAACTGCGAGCTCACTGCATTAGCTTTGCTGCACCTTGATTCAATCTCACTTACTATACTACCATACTGGGAGAATACACATCCAAAATACTTGAAATTATCTACCTGTTCCAGTTTTATATTCCTAACCTGACATTCGATTCTCTTAGTTTTTTTCCTACTGACGTCACTTTAGGAAGGCTAATTTTCTTATCATACCCACTGCACCTGTTTTCAAGTTGCAAGATATTAGATTGCAAGCTATCAACACAGTTTACCATTAAGTCCAAGTCATCGACATAGGACAAACTACTTACTATATTTCCACGGAACTGAATCTCTCCCTACCACTCTATACCTTTCAGTAGATGAGCCATGTAAACTATGAACAGCAAAGGTAAAAGATTACAGCCTTGTTTAACCATTGTCAGGGCTAAGAACGAGGAACTCATTCTATCACCAATTCTCACTGCAGCCCAATTGTCAGCATAAATGACATAAATGAACCTTAATTCGATGATCACCCAGAATGGCAAACAGCTTTCCCCCTCGATATTTAAGCCTCAGACCTTTCATAAATAAGACCGAGAAAATCAATACAATCATTAGCATAGTTGGTGGGGATTAAGCGCTGCAGAAAATTCCATATATCCAAGAATCAGAAGGCCGTGAAGTTTTTAATGAGCTTTTGTGATAGATTATAAGAGATCAAAATTTCGGAATTTAGCTCTGAAAGGTCGTTCTGTAACGTGGTACTAAATCAAATGCATGTGTCTGTCACACCTACGCACTCTTAAATACGAACTGACTGTACCGGAATCCGGTCCTCCAACATTTAGTGTAGATGGTGAGTACTTCAAAGACTATACTTCGCAGTCTGTCGCCACAAAGACCTTTCCTTATTTGAATGTCTGAATGTCACAAATACGCAGCTTGGTCGTTCCAGAAAGTTCAGAGTATACTTGTGTGTGTGTGTGTGTGTGTGTGTGTGTGTGTGTGTGTGTGTGTGTGTGTGTGTGTGTGTGTGTGTGGTTTTTTGTAGGAAAGCACAGGACATATTCATAACTACATAAGTGGGCCTCGCTGGCTTCTCACTAATAAAGCATATCGTCGTTGCCGGGACAAAACCTCCTATGTGAAATATTTTAGCTTAGAACTTTGGCCGGTAAGGTTCTGTCATTTAAGGTGCAATATTGTGTGACTATTGTCAAGGCATTCACGGTCTTCATAATGTATGTGCTGCGGGTCAGTATATCTTCAAAAATATTACCACATAGGAGGTTTTCCCCCGGCAACGACGATATGCAGATGGGAGTTTTGAAAGGAAAAATCACATACCTGTGGTTCCTGTTCCCCGAAAACCTGGAGACCCCATGGTTATGATCACGATATAATCAGTCTCGAAATACTGCAAGTTTGCTACTTACTTGCTTTTACAACTTTTAAAGTGGCATTTGAAACATCCCTCAGTAACGTTCAATCACTCACAGCTGAAGCCTTCTTCTTCGGGAGAATTGAATATGATCGTAAAAAAGACAGTTGTATTCTTGGCATGTTATTTAATTTTCAATTGAGGAAAACCCTGCTACATTGAAAATTAAAGTGTTTGTGCAGCATGGAAAGAACGAATCAGTCCATCTCCTTGGCTGAATGGTGAGCGTAATGATTTCCGGTCCCAAGGCCCGTCCAGCTTGGGGATTTTAACTACGTGTGGTTAATTCCTCTGGCTGGGGGATTTTTTTTTTTTTTTTTTTTTTGCAAGTTGCTGTATGTCGCACTGACACAGACAGGCCTTACGGCGACGATGTGACAAAACAAAAGGGGCTAGGAATGGGAAGGAAGCGGCGTGGCCTTATCTAAGACACAGCCCTAGCATTTGTTTGGTATACAAATGGGAAACAATGGAAACCCATCTTCAGGGTTGCCGACATTGGGGTTCGCAGCCACTATCTCTCGATTGCCAAGCTCACAGCAGCACGCCCCTAACCGCACGGCCAACTCGCTCGGTGATTGCGTTTTTGAGTTCGTCTTAATACACTTCTCATCTACATAAAAAAATCCACCACACAGTACCAACCACCACAGAAACACTCGTTAGTGAATACATTCCTTCGCATACGGTTGGCACTAGGACGGGCATCTAGCCATAAAACTGAAGCAGAATGCACAGTAAGTTCTGACCCAAATGATGATGATGATGATGATAAGGTACCGTGAATATGACCACGGTATCAATAGTCCCGTAAAAGGTATTTTCTTTTAATATTTCTATTGTATTATATAAAGTTACCGAGCGAGTATGCTACTTGGTATGAGCAACGTAGCTGTACGCTTCATTCGGGAGATAGCGGTACAGTCCTGAAGATGGTTATCGGTGGTTTCCGGTGGTTTCTAATCTTCACACCAAGCAAACGCTGCCACTCTTCCTTAATTAAGGACACGGCCTCTTCCTTACTAGGGCTGACCCTTTCCTGACCGACGTCAGCGAAAACCCCAGTTAATAGGACGTTAAACGAACAGTAAAAAAATATAAAAAGTCACTGGTTTATTGGATATCATCTGTTCGTGTTCCAGGTGCATGGGGCTGATGACCAAAATGATGCCCCTAAGATGAATAGACTTGGACGCTGAAAATTGATAGAACTGAGTTACTTCATACCTTCCCTTCTTCTTGGCCTTTATCCAATTACCTGTGGTTGGCACTTCAAATAAATTTAACCTAGTTTTACGGCCGGATGCCCTTCCTGGCACTATTCCTATGTGGAGAGGTGTATTCACTATTGCGTGTTTCTGTGGTGCTTTGCCGTGTGATATGTTGTATGTGTTTGAAGATGTGTATTAAGACGAACAGAAACGCCCATAGCCCAAGCTAGAGGAATTAACCAGAAACAATTAAAATCCCCGGCCCGGCCGAGAATCGAACTCAGGGCTCTCTGAACCGAAATCCATTACGCTCAAAGCGCCAGATGAGTTAATTCATTTGTTCTGAGAATCACAAATTTTTATCCTGTCACTGAATTCATGGTATGTTTGTCGTAGGTACGACATCGTAACCAGTATAAAACCTTCAATTATTGTGTTTAATATATTTTAATTATAGTTTATTTAATGCTAAATTATCTTTTATTTAATGTTAAACATGACTAGTGCATGGTTTCCCTGTAAATGTGAAGTATAAATTTGTGTAACCTCAAATACGCAGTACACTGACTGACAGAGCAAATGCAACACCAAGAAGGATTGGTTCGAAAGGGATGAAAGTTGGGGAAAAAACAGAGACGGCACGGACGAATAATTGATGTTTATTTCAAACCGATATGCAGGTTACACAATGCGCACGGCATCGACTCAGTAGGATGTAGGACCACCGCGAGCGGCGATACACGCAGAAACACGTCGAGGTACAGAGTCAATAAGAGTGCGGATGGTGTCCTGAGGGATGGTTCTCCATTCTCTGTCAACCATTTGCCACAGTTGGTCGTCCGTACGAGGCTGGGGCAGAGTTTGCAAACGGCGTCCAATGAGATCCCACACGTGTTCGATTGGTGAGAGATCCGGAGAGTACGCTGGCCACGGAAGCATCTGTAGACCTCGTAGAGCCTGTTGGGAGATGCGAGCAGTGTGTGGGCGGGCATTATCCTGCTGAAACAGAGCATTGGGCAGCCCCTGAAGATACGAGAGTGCCACCGGCCGCAGCACATGCTGCACGTAGCGGTGGGCATTTAACGTGCCTTGAATACGCACTAGAGGTGACGTGGAATCATACGCAATAGCGCCCCAAACCATGATGCCGCGTTGTCTAGCGGTAGGGCGCTCCACAGTTACTGCCGGATTTGACCTTTCTCCACGCCGACGCCACACTCGTCTGCGGTGACTATCACTGACAGAACAGAAGCGTGACTCATCGGAGAACACGACGTTCCGCCATTCCCTCATCCAAGTCGCTCTAGCCCGGCACCATGCCAGGCGTGCACGTCTATGCTGTGGAGTCAATGGTAGTCTTCTGAGCGGACGCCGGGAGTGCAGGCCTCCTTCAACCAATCGACGGGAAATTGTTCTGGTCGATATTGGAATAGCCAGGGTGTCTTGCACATGCTGAAGAATGGCGGTTGACGTGGCGTGCGGGGCTGCCACCGCTTGGCGGCGGATGCGCCGATCCTCGCGTGCTGACGTCACTCGGGCTGCGCCTGGACCCCTCGCACGTGCCACATGTCCCTGCGCCAACCATCTTCGCCACAGGCGCTGCACCGTGGACACATCCCTATGGGTATCGGCTGCGATTTGACGAAGCGACCAACCTGCCCTTCTCAGCCCGATCACCATACCCCTCGTAAAGTCGTCTGTCTGCTGGAAATGCCTCCGTTGACGGCGGCCTGGCATTCTTAGCTATACACGTGTCCTGTGGCACACGACAACACGTTCTACAATGACTGTCGGCTGAGAAATCACGGTACGAAGTGGGCCATTCGCCAACGACGTGTCCCATTTATCGTTCGCTACGTGCGCAGCACAGCGGCGCATTTCACATCATGAGCATACCTCAGTGACGTCAGTCTACCCTGCAATTGGCATAAAGTTCTGACCACTCCTTCTTGGTGTTGCATTTGCTCTGTCAGTCAGTGTATGTATCAATTTTAACCTCAAAATCTAGATAGTCGAAAGAGGTAGAAAATTCCATAATGTTCGTATGTTAGACTTATTGTACTATAATTTGGTATATATGAAGGGTTCTGGAAACTTACTGTAAGGTTTTATTATCCAGATACATGTAGAGACATTACGAATGTTGTAGAGATTTACATGTGTATTAGTAAACAGAAAACGAAAGTTCGAGTACCCATTCGACTAGCGGGTCGATCGATGTTTCGAGTGTGTTCCATTAGAGTGTTGTAAGAACTCTTCCAGAAATCGATAATTATAGATGGTTGATCGAAAAGTATATATATCAAGCTGTCAGTCAATCAAGTCAGTTCTTAGGACTCGGTGAGTGTTGGGCTCGGAGTCAGGTTGGATTCGAAGGCAAGTGATGGACTGCGAGTAACTGTTGGGCTCCGAGGTGGAGTCGGGGAGTTCAAGAGAGCGTATGTTATAGTGCGCGCGTCAGTATTGTTGATATCTGTACTCGTCATGATAGACTTCAGGGTACTCCGCTGTTAAGTGTTGCAGTGTCATTTGCTACTGTGTATAATTGTGTGTTGTGACTTACAGTGTAAATAAAGTAATTTATACAATGAAGTGAACGTGTTCTCGTGTGATATTTATTTACGTCAAATAAAATCGCATCCCAGAACGGTATGTTTCATAGTGGTGTTTAATAATAATAATGTGTATGTGTATGTTTAGTCCTCAGCCCGAAGGCTGGTTGGATCCTCAACAGTTCCGCCATCAGCTGTCATAGATGGCCTAGGTATCACTGAAGAGGCGTACTAGGGAAATGAGGAGTGAGGTAGTTTCCCGTTGCTTTCCTCACCGAGCCAGAAGTTGCTATTACACATCAGTCTGCCAAGCCCACTGAAATGCATGCACCAACTGACCCTATGAGCAATATTTTCACACCATTCATAGCAGGGACTGGCTGCAGAAGGAATGGCATTACTAGCATTACTCATACCTCAGTCACTTTCATTTTGTCAAAGCTAAGGATAAAGCTGAGACAGATCAATGAAAGTAACAAAATTGCTCTAGCCCATACCAGAAGACATAGTGCACTGTAAACACTAGGTCCTGCCAGCAAAGGCACTATAATAATAATAATAATAATAATAATAATAATAATAATAATAATAATAATAATAATAATAATAATAATAATAATAATAATACTTCCACTTCCCGTACACGCTAGTGGGGTCCCAGGTGCGAACTGTATTGCACATGTAGACTTGCTGTCTTTTACGGATGGATGCCTTTCTAGATGCCAACCGATGGGGGGGGGGCGGTTAATGTATTTACTATTGCATGTTTCTGTGGTGACTGGAAGTGTAACGTGTATATATGATGAGGTGTATATTAAAACGAACACAAATACCCATTCCCCGAGCTGCAGGAATTAACCAGACGTGGCTCAAATCCCATACTCGGCCTGTAATCGAAACCTGGGCCTTTGAAAGGAAGGCTGTTACGCTTACCATTCAACCAAAGTGCTAATTAGTTAATTAATTAATTTCGTGTGGCTATTTCTAGCCGGGTGCAGCCCTTGTAAGGCAGACCCTCCAATGAGGGTGGGCGGCATCTGCCGTGTGTATGTAACTGCGTGTTATTGTGGTGGAGGATAGTGTCATGTGTGGTGTGTGAGTTACAAGAATGTTGGGGACAGCACAAACACCCAGCCCCCGAGCCATTGGAATTAACCAATGATAGTTAAAATCCCCGGCCCGGCCGGGAATCGAACCTGAGACCCTCTGAACCGAAGACCAGTACGCTGACCATTCAGCCGACGAGTCGGACAACTAAAGTGCTGGATGATGATTATGATAAAGAAAATAAATTATAAAGTACATGCGCATTTAAATATGTCGAGAGTTTCTAATTATAACTTTCGACCATACACGTAGCTACCCTCAAAGCTGTCGGATCGAATCCCAGCGTATTCCATTAATACAGTAAACTAAAGCGTCATGAGATTTAAGACATGTTAAAAAATCTCCAAAGTAAAATTCCGGCACTCTAACATCTGTAAGGGCCAACTGTAGTTAATGATAAAATCCGTTCATCATTCCTTTTAAAGCACTTTGTGACAGCGATTTTCTCTCGAAGCTTCTTTACATCAACCCTGCGTGCTTTCCACCTTGCTCTATATTTGACATCTGTTTGATTTAAGTCTCTCTTTACGAGCATTGCATAACAGAGGTCTCAAGTTCGTCACGCACAGTCCTCACTCCCTTACCACGTGGCATGTTTTAGGCGAGTAACACGACCCCAGTGAAGAATAGGAACGACAGTAAATAAAAAGCTGAAGCAACAGTTTTTCGTGAACTTCTGCAACTTAGAGTTAGGTGTGAACAGCACGCGAGAAATTCTTCCTTCAGACTTTTTGCCCCTTCTAGAGTTGGCATTCATATGGACTGACAGAGGAGTCTATAGATAGAAAAAGAATACATTTCTTTAAATTAAAAAAAATTGTAAGCAGTTTAACGTCGCGAGAACACGTTCAAATTTTCTGGAGATGGTAGGTTCGAATCCCACTTTTCACTGAATTATAATCTCAATATTTTTTTTGTGTCATAATGGAAAAACATAGCGAAACTTATTCAGGTCTGCGGACTGTGGGATTCGAAATCACTATCTCCCGAATGTAAGCTATTAGACCACTGAGAATTTAGTTCGAGGTTATTTTATACGCATTCCTTTCCCTCGGCCGTCGTACTTAATAGCTCGTTGACTGAGTTAGCACTAAATTTCAACAATGTGGCCATTTTAAAAGAAACATTCTAAATAATTTAAAAAGAAATTATATCTAAAATATATGCACATTCCTTTAAGTTTCAAATTGTTTGATTGCTCGTTCGTTCATTTGTTTGCGAGTCCTCAGCCTGGGTGCCACTGAAGTGGGGATCTAAGTAATTGAGGACAGGAGTAGTTTTCCGTTGCCTTCCTTACAGAGCAACCGTTGCCGTTACATAATATTCTGCCAAGCCCACAGAAATGAATACACCAACCGACCTTATGAGCGAAACTTTCATATCATTCATTGCAGGAACTGGCCGTAGAAGGAATGGTGTTATTAACATCATTCATACCTCTGGTACTTTCATATTGTCAAAGTCAAGAATGAGACTGCTAAAGATTGATGAAAATAACAAACTTGAACTAACTCATACCAGAAGAAACAAAGAGAAGGGAAGTCCTCTCAGTTTTAATTACTGCGTTGATGGGGTGAATGTTCCTCATGAGTATCATTATAAGTGTCTGAAGTGTTAACATAAGGAAAGATTCTCTTTGGGGTTAATTACATAAACGGGATTGTAAATAAAGGGTACAGATCTCTTCATATCGTTATGAGGTTATTTAGGGGTTACAGTAACGATGTGAATGAGAGGGAATATAAATTTCTGGCAAAGCCACAATTAGAGTATGGTTCCAGCATATGGGACCCTCACCAGGATTACTTGATTCGAGAAATGGAAAAATCCAAAGAAAAGCAGCTCGATTTTTTCTGAGTGATTTCCGAGAAAAGAGTGGCGTTACCAGAATATTTCAAAGTGTGGACTGGGAAGAAGTGGGAGAAAGGAAACGAGCTGCTCGACTTAGCGGTATGTTCCGAGCTGTTAGTGGAGTGATGGAGTGGAATGACATTAGAAAATGAATAAGTCTGACTGGTGATTTTAAAAGTAGGAAAGATCACAATATGAAGATAAAGCTGGAATTTAAGAGGACAAATTTTGGCAAATATTCGCCTTTAGGAAGAGGAGTTGGGGGCTGGAATAATTTACCAAACGGAGATGTTAGATACATCTCCATTCTTTGCAATTATTTAAGAAAATGCTAGGTAAACAATTGATAGGGAATCCGGCACCCGGGCGACAGCCCTAAATGCAGATTAGTTGGTGACCGATGAATGCACTGTAAACACCATTTCTAACCAGAGATGGATCTCGACATCTTGAAGCTATAAAACCTAATAAAATATGAGACTCGCAGTTCTATTTATATATATATACAGGGTGTTAGGTGTATACGTGCAGATATTAAGCTAGTCGGCTAAGAAAAATACATCTCATAATATATGCTATGTACTTTTTACCTTGTCCTATTAGTTTGCCCATAACTGAGCCAAATATTTCAGGACCTAATGTGTTTTGAACGGCCGTAGCAGGATACGCCGGTGATGTCATTCTGTCCACGCGTAGCGGAAGTACAGTAGCCGAGTGTAGAGCTTGTTGAACCTGTTTCTTATCGCAGGCCAACACATGTTGTTGTGCACTTCCCCTAAAGGCTTGGCAAGTAGAAGAGGATGACTCACGTGCCAGGTCACTTGCTGTACTCGAAAACCGGTGTAGGGTACTCTGTGTGAAAAGTACACAGAATCCTTACAGTGACGTCGAAGATCCGTACAAGCACATACGTGGAAATCAAGTGTTGTGTATTTGTGTGCGATTTTTAAACGTCAATGGCATTACTCAGTGATCCAAGCTGACAAAATGAAAGGAAATGGTTAATAAGTAAATGAAATATGGGCGCAACATTTCTGTGCTGTTATTGCGACAGTCTACGATGAATTTCTGACAATAGACAATGCGGGTTGTCGATGCTTATTCATAAACTTTTTAGGTCATTGAAAGGACGGTGGACACTGAAAGAAAAGGCTATAAGTATTCAGTGAAATTGTTATTAATGAGACAAATTTCAAAAACCGTAGTTGCATCCATCGTGAACATTGCTCGAAGGAAAAAGACCTACTGTGGAATTGCCGCCGGGCATTTCTAATAGAAGGCTTATTCTTCTTTTTCCTAATCTGTTTACCCTCCAGGGTTGGTTTTTCATGGGACTCAGCAAGGGATCCCACCTCTACCGCCTCAAGGGTAGTGTCCTGGAGCGTGAGACATTGGATCGGGGATACAACTGGGGAGAATGACCAGTACCTCACCCAGGCGGCCTCACCTGCTATGCTGAACAGGGGCCTTGCGGGGGTATGGGAAGATTGGAAAGGATAGACAAGGAAGAGGGAAGGAAGCGGCCGTGGCCTTAAGTTAGGTACCATCCCGGCATTTGCCTGGAGAAGGGGGGAACTACGGGAAACAACTTTCAGGATGGCTGAGGTGGGAATCGGACCACCTCTACTCATTTCACCTCCCGGGGCTAAGTGGACCCCGTTCCAGCCCTCGTACCACTTTTCAAATTTCTTGTCAGAGCTGGAAATCGAACCCGAGCTTCGGGGGTGGCAGCTAATCACACTAACCACTGCACCACAGAGGCGGACGGAAGGCTTATTACTGAACAGCAAGTACCGATAGGTAAAATGATGACTGTAATGGACCCGTTTAATTAGAACTTCCGTAAAAATAATATTACTACTACTACTACTACTACTAATAATAATAATAATAATATCTTTACGGTCCACTAACTAATTTTCACGGTTTTCGGAGACGCTGAAATGCCAGAATTTTTTTATCGCAGTATCTTTTAATGCAAATAAATCTACAGACACGAGACTGACGTATTTGAGCACCTTCAAATACCACCGGACTGAGCCAAGACCAAGCCTCCCAAGTTGGGTTCAGAAGGCCAGCACTTTACGCAGTGCTGCACCAATCATCTTGCCGGGCTGAGTGGCTCAGACGGTTGAGGCACTGGCCTTCTGAGTCCAGACTTGACATGGTGCTCAAATACGTCAGCCGTGTGTCAGTAGATTTACTGGTACGTGAAGAACTCCTATGGTACTAAATTCCTGCAAATCCGCGTCTCCGAAAACCGTGAAAAGTAGTTAGTGGGACGTAAAGCCAATGACATTATTATCATCATCTTACCTGCACAGTTCATAGGGGTATCTTACCTGGAGTTCCTCATAGGTACGTTATTAGAGCTTTCAGAGGACGCTCCGTTTCGACTACGCCGAAACATGTGGTTTTTACACGATGGTCCACCACCTGATATAAGCCGCTTACTGCGTGATCATTTGGATCAGTCCTTTGGTCTATGGCGAATAGAACTACATGGACCCATCAAATGGCCCGCCAGATCTCCAATGGATATTACGGAAGACTGGATTCGGAGAAGTGATTTTCTTTTGTTAGTTGCTTTACGTCCCACCAACACAGAGAGGTCTTATGGCGACAATCGGACAAGAAAGGCCTAGGAATGGTAAGAAAGTGGTCGTGGCCTTAATGAATGTTCAACCCCCGCAATGCCTGGTGTGAACTTGGGAAACCACGGAAAACCATCTTCACGGCTGCCGACATTGGGGTTCGAAGCCCCAATCTCCCGGATGCGAGCTCACAGCTGTGCGCTCCTAACCGCATGGCCAACTCGCCGGGTACGGAGAAGTGAAGCCTGCAGAGTAGTCCAGGGAGGTCACTTGAACAATTGCTACGTGTTTCACATTGGTATGTCAGATGATACACCATTTCTGCAGCGTATTGAGTTGGGAATTCAGTTCTCAATCGATGTAGTCTTTTGAGTCTCGATAGTTCGATATTCTCATAAATCCGAGCAGAAAAATTGAAGTACCGGTAACAAAAATTATAAATCTAGAGTGTCAGTTCGCGATTGCCTTGTACGTGGCGCAAGCTGAACACAACACACGGAAGACGTGCTTGTTAAAACGCTAGATATTGACCTTGAACACAGCATGGCAGTTCTTCATTCTACACTGTACTGGTTTGGGTACATTGCGTGTGTGTGTCTGTTGCTGTGCATGTTTGATGTTTATACACAAAACCTGTTTGTCACACTTTGTCCTCTAGTGCTAACCACAAAACGAAGATACACCTGACTCATCTCAAAGAGACCTGGTTCTTGTCTTACGGATACTATCCTGTAGTAAACTACTGCGAGCGATGTAGGCACGGGTGAAGTACATTTCATTTTGTTTCCTCCTACACCACGCATATTTTACTATTTTCTTCCCTGCCTTTCAGCTCCTAATGACCTGATATTAATAATACCGGTAATGTTATTTGCTTTACGTCCCACTAACTACTCTTACTATTTCTGGAGGCGCTGAGGTGCTGTAATTTAGAATCGCAGGAGTTCTTTTTACGCGCCAGTAAATCTACCGACACGAGGCTGACTTATTTGAGCATCTTCGAATACCATCGGACTGAGCCAAGATCGAGCCTGCCAAGTTGGGGTCAGAAGGCCAGCGCCTCAACCGTCTGAGCCACTCTGCCCGGCAGCAAAAAATATTATTATTATTATTATTATTATTATTATTATTATTATTATTATTACCGTGCGAGTTGGCCGTGCGGTTAGAGAAGCATGGCTGAGAGCTTGCATCCCGGAGACGATGGGTTCGAATCCCACTGTCGGCAGCCCAGAAGATGGTTTTCCGTGGTTTTTCATGTTCACACCAGGCAAATGCTAGGGCTGTACCTTAATTAAGGCCACGGCCGCCTCCTTCCAACACCTAGGCCTTTGCTATCCCATCGTCCTATAAGACCTATCTGTATCGGTGCGTCGCACCGACACAGATAGGTTTTATGGCGACAGATATAACTAAGGACTAGGATCGGGAAGGAAGCAACCGTGGTCTTAATTAAGGTACAGCCCAGCATTTGCCTGGTGTGAACATGAAAAACCACGGAAAATCATCTTTAAAGCTGCCGACAGAGGGATTCGAAGCCAGTACATCCCGAATATTGGATACTGTTCGAACTTTAGCGACTGCTACTATCAAGCTCGGTGATGATTTAAGATTGGATTTCTGCCGCTGGTTAATTGATCAAGCACTCAATCCAGAATTTCTGTCAAGTGTATTAGTGACACATGAGGCAATTTTTATAGAAGGAGTGTTTAATATTTAGTATACCAAGGCAACCTCTAGCACCGGCTTTCAATTAATATCTGGATGGATGCAGTGGGAAGTCTGTCTCTTTGACCAATCGTCTTTTTATTAGCGTTATTTTGCTTTACGTCCCACATACTATTTATACCGTTTTCTGAGACGCTGAGGTGACGAAATTTCATATCGCAGGAGTTCATTTACGTGCCAGTATTTCTACGACACGAGACTGACGTATGTGTGCCCCATCAAATATCATCAGACTGAGCCAAGATTGAACCTGCCAAGTTGGAGATCGGAAGATAAGGACCTCAACGGTCTCAGACACTCAGACCGGTACCAATCACCTTACTTGCATAAATTTGATCGGTGTAGCTTTCCTTATGGTGACGATGGGACGGGAAAGGGCTAGTATCGGAAAGGAAGTGATCGTGGCATTCATGACGTTACAGCCCCAGCATTTGCCTGGTGTGAACATGGAAAACCACGGTAAACCACCTTTAGGGCTGCCGACAGAGGGGTTGGAACCCACTATATTCCACTCATGAGCTGTGGAATATCCCCATTCAATAGGACAAGGCAGTTTCCAGCACCGGTTCTAATTAATATCAGGATGGGTGTAGTTGGAGGTCGGTTACATCTTTTTATTAATGTTATCTTGCTCCTGTACAGTAGATACAGTACGTTACTGGAGCTTTCAGAGGACGTGTCGCTTCGACTACGCCGAACCACGTGGATTTTACACGATGGTGCAGACATTTCCTCAACGGTAGACAGGACGATGTGGAACTATCAATTGGCCAGCCCTTATTCCAGTGGATTGTTATGCCTGGGGGGACATGAGAAACAAAGTATACCGAACTGAGGTAACCACTTCGGATGACCTCCGTGAACGTATGTTTAAGCACCAGAGGATATTCTGAACCACAGTGGTGTCTTGGCTCGAATGACAAGTTGCTTTACGTCGCACCGACACAGATAGGTATTATAGCGATGACGGGGCAGGTAAGGGTTAGGGGTGGGAAGGAAGCAACCATAGGCTTAATTAAGGTACAGCCCCAGCATTTGCCTCGTGTGAAAATGGGAAACCACGGAAAACTATCTTCAGGGCTACCGACAGTGGGGTACGAACCCACTATCTCCCGAATACTGGATACTGGTAGCACTTAAGCGACTGCAGCTATCGAGCTCGGTGTACCAGTAAATATACCGACACGAGGCTGACGTATTTGAGCACCTTCAAATACCACTGCACGGGGCCAGGTTCGAACATGCGAAGTTGGAGTCAAAAGGCTGGCACCTCAACCGTTTTAGCCACTCAACCAGGCAGGAAGCACGAAATGTAGGTACGTTTAATTTACTTAGTTGTATAATATGTCCATTTTTCGTTTGAAACAAAACGTTCGATGTGCTTCGATAATTCAATTCTGATTCTACTCATATGGATATCCTATGCCATGCATTTGTTCGTTGGCGCAAGGAACTGTCTTCCTTCTTCTACCTTTACGCAATGCACAACGGGGATCGTACCGCATTTCACGTCCCGGCGTGCGTATCCCAACCAATAATTATATCACACGCTCGTACAGGTCGCGCACCGACACAGGTTTTCAGGTCATTTCCATACTCACTAGATCACAGGGCTGACGACCACAGATATCCCTATCCCCTAAAGGACGTAACAGCAAATGAACCAGTATTAACGCTGAGAATTCAATACATCTCCAGGGTCCGAAACCGATAATTAGTGTTGTCTGAAACCCCTAAGACGAAAACTAAATACTAACAACAACAAACCAGTCTGGCGATAATGTAACGTAACATGTTGTAGACTGGTAGCCTTCAGCTGTTACCGTAGGTCAGTTGCTCGTAAACATAAAACCAGTTTGGCAAGTATATTACGTAACATCTCGTGGCATTGAATAGGGAGCGCTCAGCTGTCACAGTAGTAGATTTGCTCTTAAACATAAACAGAACAGAAACCAGTTTGGCAGGGATGGCGCGTGACTTGCCTGTTATCAAAGGAAAGCTATTCATTCACAAGAACAAGGCATGCTACCTATTCTAAAAACATCGTACCCCTTTGCTCTCGAAAATAACTTCCGAGGATTACTAAAAGTTTGATATATAGTGGTTCGTCACATCGTTCTCTATTGCTACAATAAATATCTGCACGTATACACCTAACACCCTGTATATAGCTATATAGCGCAATTCTCGTTCTGTGTTCAGGATTGTAGGATTGATTACGGCACTGTTCCTAGGCAAACAAGAGGCTTAAATGCGAAACACCTGTGTCAGGAGTTTTACTCACACGCTGATGGATCTCTTTTCAGGGCAAACATTTGTCTTCGCCACAACACTGGCATTTCTGTGTACCCTTGTTGCAAAGATTTGAAACCTATAGGTGTTTTTGGATGATAATAATAATAATAATAATAATAATAATAATAATAATAATAATAATAATAATAATAATAATAATAAATCATTTTACGTCTCACTAACTACTTTTCAAGGTTTACGAGACACCAGGTGCCAGAATGTTCTCCTACAGTTCTTTCACGTACAGATAGTTCTACTGGCATGACACTGGCGTATTTGAACAACTTCAAATACTACTGGACTGAGGCAGGATCTAACACGCCAACTTGGGCTCTGAAAGCCAGCACTCAACCACCTGACCCACTACCCTGCTTATTAGAAAAAATGGCGTAGGCTTCAGATGATCATGCAATTTAAAAATCTTCAAATATGCAGTAAAATTTCTGTGGATATGCACTTGAAGATGCCATTGAAGTAAGGTGTTAATTGATAATCTAAACGTATGTTATAACATGCAAATTTTTAAAATTAGATTATGTATCTATCACACACCTACCGGTAAATTATTTAAAGCACCACTTACACAAAAATGCCCGTGTATTTAACTACGACACTGTGAAACAAATTACCAAACAGAAATTTCCTACGGTGTCCACCAGAATATTTTTGTATTGCGAAAACACACTTTCAACAGGGGCATACGAAAAATTGTGTTACCGATTTTTATTCAACAAAAAGATCCTCACTCAGAGCTTTGTTGTGTTCAGAGAATCCATCGATTTTCTTCAGTTGCCCAAAACCAGTGTATTTTTATGATAACGGTTAGTTTCTCTATGAAAGCAGATATGTCTAGATCATTATATCATCCACAATAGCAGCACAGTACTGTCTTTCAGAGATTAAGCTTACGTTTCCAGTTTGTTGACTGCTGCTGCTACATAAGTCAGACGAGCGCAGATGAAAATCAGATCTTCAATCGGTCCACACATTCCCATTAAAAGGTATGCATATCTGATTCTTTCAGCCTCATTCGGACCAAGATCCATATTAAATGTCTTACTTGATTCAAGGCGTCTGTGCTGTACTTAGCTGCTTCAATCCTCGTTCCCCATCGCGCAACAACAGGTGAAGGAGGAAATAATACTGCGCTTGCATTCTGGAGAAATTTCTGTCTTCAACATGGTGCTTTCAGAATGATCTTTACCAATGTGATGAGCTAACTTCCTTCTGGGAAAGAACTCTCGTTAGTACCCCAATGAGATGCAGACCGTACATTAAACTGCCTTGAAACCTTGGGATAAAGGATCTGCAATCCTTCCATGGCTTTTCACATATAAGGAGTGAATATTTAAGGCACATTTTCGTACAGTACACCGGAAGAAAAAGTAAACAGCCATTAAAGAAACCAGACAATTTGGAATGATGCCCTTTCTCAAATACACTCATATGATGAAGATAAGATATCGCAATCTCTTCTTCCAATTCTAAAATACCAAACACAAAATTTGCAACACATCTTTAGTCAAAACCTCTTGTGACGTCTACTGAGAACCACTTACATATTGTTTTCAGCTTTCTAGGATATGAACTAATTAAAGATTTCTGAGTTTCTGCAGAAATGGAAGCTTTACACAAATCCTGGTTGACCTGTGAAATCATTGATCCAGGCTTTAAAAGATGTGTTTGGAGGAGTTATTGTTTAGCAATAATTTATAATACTTCGATTTTATATTTTTTCTGTTGGTAAGTGTTACTGAAATTGAATTTTTTTAGATGCAGGAATTGCATCTTGACAGCATTTGCGAAACAGACTTAAAGTCGCGAACCCAACGTCGGAGGCCATCACTCACACCGCTCGTTTCTGGAGGCAACTTCACTTCAACACTTGTTCAAAGAAACTAGCAAGTCGAGTACAACAGTTAAAATGACACCCAACAGGGTATTTTTGTCACAAATATTTGAGTTTGTGTAACCCAGCTGTCAATCACTTGTAAATATTCTGGATGCTGTAAGCTGGGCGTAGGCTGTTGGTTTAAAAAAATAATGCTCGCACAAATTGCAGATACATTCAACCTTTCAGATGAGATTAAAATGCAGTTCTACAAATATATGGTCTTGAAGGGAAAAGTTGATAAAATATGCACTTAAGTATGCATCTGTGCAAACAGAAATAGAAATATATGTATTTAAAATTAATTACAAGTAGGTCCAGAGGTCCCTTTGGCTGTAACTAACTGCCACTTCAACTTAATGTATAAACTAATATACACAATCGAATAAAAAGAATACATAAAAAGCGTAAGGTACATTTTCCTACTGAGGATATAAGAATAAGATTAAAAACTACTAAGTGATTACAATAATACTTTTACCATTTCATAAAAATAGACCATACTAACAAGGAAGAGAAGACATAAGAGAAACTTAAGAATTTTAATGCCGAGGATGAATTAAGAATAAAACTGAGCATTTCAAAATGTATCTAGGAGATTATGATATTTCGTACCATTTAATTAATTTGGTGAAAATTCACTTACATAGCTTTATTTTTTCTGAGTTCCGACACTAGTTTGCTGTATTTATCAGAAGTCTACTCATGAGAAAGCGAAGCGATATCTTCACAATGTGTTTTTAGACAAGCAGGGCTGTGTGGCTCAGACGGTTGAAGCGCTGGCCTTCTGACCCCAACTTGGCAGGTTCGACCCTGGCTCATTCCGGTGGTATTTCAAGGTGCTCAAATACGTCAGGCTCGTGTCTGTAGATTTACTGGCACGTAAAACAAATCCTGCGGGACTAAATTCCGACACATCGGCATCTCCGAAAACCGTAAAAGTAGTTGAAATGAAATGTCGTATGGCTTTTAGTGTCGGGATATCCCAGGACGGGTTTGGCTCGCCAGGTGCAGGTCTTTCTATTTGACTCCAGTAGGGGACCTGCGCGTCGTTATGAGGATGAAATGATGACGAAAACAACACATATACCCAGCCCGCGTGCCATTGGAATTAACCAATTAAGGTTAATTGAACCGAAGGCCAGTATGCTGACCGTTCAGTCAACGAGTCGGACGTAAAAGTAGTTAGTGGGACGTAAATCAAATAACATTATTATTATTATTTTACACAGCATAAATCGAATGGACTTTCACTTCTACGACGATCAGAATACCACGGAAGAAACACACAAAACACCTAATTGGTAATCACCAAAAGTAGTCGAGAAAGTAATATTCTAATATTTTAAATACAAAGTTGATGGGCTCCTTGGGTTAGACAGTGTCACGGCTATGGGTTCAGAGGGATCCAGGTTCGATTCACGGCCAGGTCGGGGATTTTATCTGGGTCTGGTTAATTCCTCTGGATCAGGGCTGGGTGTCTGTCTTTGTCTCGGTATGCAGCTCTCATATACACACAACACAGAACTACACATCACACTACCAACCACCAGAGAAACACACGAATGTGAATAGATCCATTCCTATAGGGATAGCGTCAGGAAGGGCATCCAGCCGTAAAATAAGGCGAAGTCTATATACGAGACACAAGTTATTGTTTTATACCTATCTACGATATCTGTATTAGTATACCAGATCATGAGATCTACATTTCAACAGTAAAAGTAATTTAACATTACAAATTGTTAATTCTTCGAGTTCACCGAGCTCGATAGCTGCAGTCGCTTAAGTGCGGCCAGTATCCAGTATTCGGTAGATAGTAGGTTCGAACCCCACTGTCGGCAGCCCTGAAAATGGTTTTCCGTGGCTTCCCATTTTCACACCAGGCAAATGCTGGGGCTGTACCTTAATTAAGGCCACGGCCGCTCCCTCCCACTCCTAGCTCTTTCCTGTCCCATTGTCGCCGTAAGACCTATCTGTGTCGGTGCGACGTAAAACAACTAGCAAAAAAAACTTCTTCGAGTTCTGAAACTCAAAAAATTTGACGTTAATTCTTACAAAGACGTGGGAAGTGAAATATTGGAACTTTCTTTAACGGCGTGTGACCTCCTGAGAGGCTTGGTGCAGGTCTTTCGAGTTGATGCCTTATAAGCGACCTACACGGCTGCGAGGATAGGGCCCTACCTATGAAGAATTATAATGCTGAAGACGGCACATACAACGCAGTCCCCGAGCCATCGGAATTAACCAGTGGAGGTTAACATCCCCGACCCGGCTGTGAATCTAATCCAGGATCTCTTGGACCAAAGGCCAGCACGCTAAGCGTTTAGCAATGGATCCGGACACCATCTTGAATTAAGTATCAATAAGTCGTCTAATGGTTCTATGAGGATTTTTAGTATGTCATTTCAGAGATAGGCTGCAGTATATACTGTGTGAGTTGCACCGATCGCGTACAATGTTAGATACAAGAATTCTATACACATACTAGCAAGATACCCGTGCTTCGCTACGGTATTATACTGAAATTTATAATTGAATGCTTATTGTTTTAGATATATAATCTGCCGAAATTCGCGATCTGACTCGTTTTTTGCGAGAATCCACCAAAATTCCCGATCTGACTCGTATTCTATTAGATTACGGCACGTTTCCTCCCATTTTTCAATCTTCCTTTCCAGCAATCGATTCCGTACGTCCCGGTCTGTAAATCTTTGCCATCTCTTCCTATAATCATTTTTAATATGGATAAAATCCTTCAGAAGATACGGCGTGGTGTCATACTGGGTGCCTTGGCGGCACTGAACCCGCGGCTGGATTGCATTCTTAGTCATTGCCCATCCAGGAGCCGTTTCTAGCGCGGATCGCACATTTGACGACGGTCCGGACCATTATTATTATTATTATTATTATTATTATGTGTTGTTGGAATGAATGATGACAGGGAAAACCGGAGTATCCGGAGAAAAACCTGTCCCGCCTCCGTTTTGTCCAGCACGAATGTCACATGGAGTGACCGGGGTTTGAACCACGGAACCCAGCTGTGAGAGGCCGGCACGCTGCCGCCTGAGCAACGGAGAATCCTTCATTAAGGACAGTAAAATCAATTGGTCTCACCTCCTTTTACACCCCACTGCCGATAAATTTATTTACCCCCCCCCCCCCGAAAATATTTAAAAGAAGGCGTATTTCTTTAAGTTTAAAGGAGATTCCAAACACCAATGTTCACGTCTATTACCTCCAGTTTTGAGATATATGTATCCCCATAAAAATAATTCACTTTTTTCACTTCATTTCACACTGCTCCCTAAGTGAACTTTCCCGCAAAAAATACTTGTTTGTTTAATAGTAAAGGATCTTCTGACTACCAATTATCGCGACTCTAACGTCTTCAGTTTTTGATTTTTGTGTCCACATGAAAGGAATTCAACTCCCTTGCACTCCCGCCCCCAAAAATGGTTTCTCCTACAAAACGCGTTTTTCTTTGTTTTTAAAGGAGATCCAAATACGAATTTTCACGTCTGTAACAACTTTAGTTTTTATTAGATGTATGTATTCTCATACAATTAATTTTTCAATTCTTTCACCCCCCCACTTCATTGGATTTTCCGAGAGTACGTGTTTCTTTACTTTTAAAGCAGATTGCAAATATCAAATTTCACGTCTATAACATC